>NC_083775.1:24522535-24652535 GCF_963514075.1 Conger conger
TTATGGCTATGGTAACAAGGCAACACAGGCAATTTCAATAGAGCAGTTTAGAATGAGTGGGATAACTGCGCAGCCCTGAGATATCTCTCTCTCCCTCCCCTTCACTCCTCCATCTCTCACTCTCTCCATCTCTCTGTCTCTTCACCTTTCCGTCACTCTCTCCACCACACCCCCCTTTCTCGGTCTCTCTCGCTCCCTCTCTCCCCTATAGCTCCGGGCACATTTGATTATAAGTTGTTCTTCACTCAAGTGGGCCTGTTGAGGCGGTCGGATGTGGAGGGACAGAGAGTGTTTAACGTTCTGGACCGAGACCAGAGCGGCTTCATCGAAGAAGAAGAGCTCAAGTATGAAGGGGCTGGGGAGGTGGGGTGGTAGGATTACAGTTTCTCTCCTGAGTATGGATCTGGATGCATCATGTTACTGTGTGTGTGTGTGTGTGTATGCGTGCGTGTACCTGTGTGTATATATGTGGACATGTGTGTGTGTGTGTGTGTGTGTGTATGCGTGTGTGCGTGAAACCATGTGTGTATGTTTGTCTGTGTGTATGCGTGTGTGTGTATATATGTGTACATGTGTATGTGCCTGTGTGTGTGTGTGTATATGTGTACGTATGCATGTGCTTGTGTGTGTGTGTGTGTATGTGTGTATGTGTGTGTGTCTGTGTACGTGCGTATGTGCTGTATGCTTGTTTGGAGGGATGTGACATTCATTCATCCTCATGTTACTCTCTCCCTCTCTCCATCACTCCTCCACTCATCCCTGCAGGTTTTTCCTGCAGAATTTCTCCTTGGGAGCCAGAGAGCTAACCGAGGCAGAGACCAAGGCTTTCCTAACTGCTGTGGACAGAGACAGCGATGGAAAGATTGGGGTTGAAGGTGCAGTATGATGAAGATGATGCTTCAGTATTATTAATAATGATATTATTATTATTATTATTATTATTATTATTATTATTATTATTATTATTATTATTATTATTATTATTATTATGGCGGCACGGATGGTGCAGTGGGTAGCACTCCTGCCTCACAGCAAGGAGGTCCTGGGTTTGAATACCGGTTGGCCGGGGCCTCTCTGTGCAGATTTTGCATGTTCTCCCGGTGTCTGCGTGGGTTTCCTCCGGGTACTCTGGTTTCCTCCCACAGTCCAAAGACATGCAGGTTAGGCTGAGTGGAGAGTCTAAATTGCCTATAGGTATGAGTGTGTGAGTGAATGGTGTGTGTGCCCTGCGATGGACTGGCGACCTGTCCAGGGTGTATTCCTGCCTTTCGCCCAATGTATGCTGGGATAGGCTGCAGCCCCCTGCAACCCTGTTCAGGATAAGCAGGTTAAGATAATGGATGGATGGATGGATTATTATTATTATTTAGTAGTAGTAGTATTACAGTTTTTTACAAACACTATATTTGGACACGTGCATGTCTGTATGTGTGTGTCTGTGTGTGTCCATGCGTGTGCCTGCGTGTGTGTATATGTGGACATGTGCGTGTCTGTATGTGGCGTGTGTGTGTGTGTGTCCGTGTGTGTGCATACCTGTGTGCCTGTGTGTGTATACGAATGATGACATGTGCATGTCTGTATGTGTGTATGCATTTGTGTATGTGTGTATGCATGTGGGACATTGGTGAAAATGTAATTGTATCATTTTGTACATTCACAATTGAAAAGTTTACCTAGCCAAGGGCAGAAGAGCCACCGCCACTGTAAACTGTTGCTGCTGGGCTGTTTGATTTCACAGATGTATTTGTTTTCTCAGTGCCTGTAACAATGTCTTTTGGACATTGACCTGACATTAATGAAGACAACGCTACCGCCAGGTCAACAGGAATTTCCGACGCATACTATAAATATAACTTTGAGTTCACAAGTTGCGCCGAGCAGCGTCAGTATTCCCGAACCACGAATTACTAATGTTATATTTTTGTCGCGCGTGTGCATTCCATTAAATGTATGTAGGCCTAATATTTGAAAGACTGACCAATTCTTAGTTAATTGTTCATATAATAGTGTTTCAACGCAGCAGTCTGTTTTCCGAAGCGATAGGCTCGGAGTAGGGGCAATAGGCCTACAAAATGAATTTGGGAGAGGGGACACGGAGGGTCAGAAACATCGGAGCTGGACATCCACAAAGCTGTTCAATGAAAGAACCACTCAGCTTGGTGCATTTTGAAAGGACCTTCTTATGGCATAACTGTGTGTCTCATGCATCTTACAACTACTACCGATAAAACATTAAGTTACCGGTCATATGTGTTCAATAGCATTGGAAATGCTCAGATCCATTCTAGGTTCTATCAATAATCAACACCAGTAGCTGTTATATAACCAATTTCATTGGTCTGTTTGTTGCACTCCAAGCCACCGTGGAACACATCGCCAATTGCTTTGCTTCCTCAACGTGTCCTACGTGCCAGGTCCCAGTGTCCGTTCGACGGCTCGTTCCTTGTAGCCTATTGTAGGCTAGTACACATCACTGATGTAATTATTGTGTTGTTACGCCTATATTTCTTTCTTCTCCTCAGAGTTCTGCTCGCTGCTGAAGTGAAGCTGAGACGTCGATTTTCGGCCATTTTTTTACGTCCAATGAAACCCAATGAACCAGCATTCCCGCCTGAATACATTCCTTTTATACCACTGTTTGTCTGTCGTAGCTAGCGCTTTCAATGATGCGCGATTAATCAAAAACAAGAAGTGGAATACTGACCATTAAGCATGTAACTAACAAGCGACATGATGACAAATGTGCTATTAATAAAGAAACTTAAATCTAAATGTGATGCCAGTGCTTATTTTGCTGCTGTACAACCAGCACAAGGAACGCCGCGAACAGAAAACGAACACGATTCTCTCCTGGGTAAACTCCAGAGGAAGCGGGTGTGTCCGTGGTAATATAGCTCACATGGATAGAAGCGCTGTCAAGAGCAGCTAATCTGGATCTAAGTGCTGCGTTATGGACATTTCATCCAGTGATACAACCGTCTCCCCCCCAGGACATTATGAAATGAAATGGGTTTTAACGAACGGAAAACGGAAAAAATGAAAACAGGGCACCAGAACTGCTACAAAATTATCAGACTTTTTTTAAATTCATATTTCTGAAACATTCTCCAAAAATGGGTCTTAACGTGTCGTAGTGACCCAAATGTGAGAATGATGAATCAGTTAATGAAAAATCTTATTTTTCCGGCATATAGCCTACAGATTCAACAATTCATCAATAAAACAAAAATACTTATGTAATGTCCCAGCGACATTCATCACACAAAAAGAACTCCACTGAGACAAAAAAAAAATGTTGTTTCTGCTGCATTCGTATCCACAGTGAAAATATAAAATGTAATTTTGATTGGAGAATTTGTTTTATCTATTCACCTGTTGTAGTACCTCCCCTTAAAATATGGTGTTCAGCACCCATGTGATGGACAGCGCCGGTCAGTAACCGCGCTACAGGCGAAACT
Source organism: Conger conger (assembly GCF_963514075.1). Classification (NCBI taxonomy): domain Eukaryota; kingdom Metazoa; phylum Chordata; class Actinopteri; order Anguilliformes; family Congridae; genus Conger; species Conger conger. The sequence continues at coordinate 24,525,994 of NC_083775.1, forward strand.
TTAAAAAGAGTCTACACTTTCTTCCTCTTCACAAATGAACACATGGGTGTGGAGTGGAATACAGTCAAAATCAAGGAGAAAAAAATTGTAAGTATAAAGCCCTGAAGCATAAACTTAGAACTATATATACACCCGCTTCCCTCATAAACGGCAAGAACAGCAATAGCTAAACATAACTTGTCACCCATGATATCGTGCGAGTTCTTAAAAGACCTTACGTTGGTAAAACACTGAGCACGCCATTTGGCGCGTGTTTCTTGGTCCCCATCCTACTTTCGCAGTTGAACACGTCGATATGAGCGCAAACACCGCCTTCTGCTGGAAGAAAAAACAAATGATCCCATTTCACAACACCTTGATATTGTCTACAACCCACTAACTACATCGGCAGGATACGTTGATTAATTATTGCAAATGAGCCTACCTAATCCCAGCAAATCAAGCAATCAATCAATAAAGAATTGCAATAATATCAAGTACCATATTTGATGGACTCATAAAAAAGAACATGCCGTCTGAAATTACATTTGTTCGGTCTGAATTACTGCGAGCTAAAACAGTACAAGATGAAAGCCCGTTTCATCTTTGCACACACACGCTTTTGCACAAAACAATGTCGCTAGCACAAAAAAAGTGGCTACACAAAATACAAATCTGTAATGTAGTATATTTGTGGTATAGGCCTACAAACATTACGACCGTTTAACATAGCTTTTTCTTCACATAGACCTAAGTAATCTTGTCATGCTGCTGTTCACGAACTGTTATGCGTGTACTTTATTTTTGTAATTAGGTTCTCAACAAGAGACTGCCTGCAAATGAGCCCCGAGCTAAACGAGCTGGGAGTCCCGTTGTTCATTTAAAAGAATTATTATTTAAATGTAGGCTAGTACTTTTTTATCTTAGGCTAATAATATATCAAATATATCAAACGCATTTGTCTTATGTTCTTTTTTCATTTAATAAAGCAGGGTTAACAGGTAACAGGTTAACAGGTAATCTTAGATTGTTAATCTTAGCCCATTAAATATTTGCATAAACAAACGGTCTTAAAACGATGCCAAAATTTAAAACAGAGCTGTGGTAGCTCTACTAAAAGGGAAATGTATTTGGGAATAAAATATAAGGGAAATCACGTTGCGCAATCCTCGCTGTTTCTCTGAACCATTTCATTGGAAAACGCAACACGTGGGTGTTCTACCGTAATCTAGCATGTATTTGTGCGAATATATTTGAAATATTGATTATTAGGGCCAGGGAAAGTAGAAAAAGTTTCTCAAATTTGAGACAAGGGCCGAAGTGTACCGTCGTTAACGCAGTGGCTCTTAAGTGCATATTATGTATACTATATAAAGTGTATATTAGATGAACGGAATCATACATGATGTGCACACGGACCGTCATTCGTATTTGGCTGACTCTCACCTGACCGATCGCATACTTTTTATAAAGATTTCCAAAATTAGAGTTTCAAGACAGTGCTTGTTGGTGTCTATGAGTCGCTGGGTTACGTAAACTAATCAGGCCTTTATTTCAGAGGCTAGACAATAACAGCGCGTTATGTTTCACCATGCGTGTATCGACTTTCTGCTTTATTGCTAAGTCTGTCCTGTCCCAGTGTAATCTGTGTATTGACGATTTATCCATGTACCGGATAAACCCCATTAATCCAAGTCGCTACAAACTACAAAGGACCTAAAATAGGCTGCAGCAGGAAAATGTGGGCAGACGGATCACTTTAAGATTTACCTCAACTGCAAAAAAAAAAAACGAATCGATATTAACCCATATAAAGCAAGAACTATATTATTATTAACATGAATGACTGTAGGATATGCGGTTATTCCGTCTGCATTTAAATAACATTATTTATCATGTTCACTTTAATGCTGTCACTAAAAACTCATTGGTGCTGCGCAAGGACAGTGTCGTTTTATCGCTAAACGCAGCTTTGCGCTGACTGTTAATCGCTAGACGGCTTTGTGCTGACCCCCTCACCAGCATATATGGCCAATTCTGCCTTGGGAACAGAAACTTAATCTATCGGGACCGCGCGAGGGCAGTCAGCCAGCCATAAATATCTTTTCAGAATTCGGATCATATTCTGACGTTGTTGTTTCCCCACCGCGTGGCTAATCAAACGAATCTAAAAACAAGACCCAAAATCAGTGTAAATCCCACTCCTGACCACAGAATTCCAGAGAGCGACGGCGCGTACCAAGCCATTACCATGTAAAGTAAAGAGGAAGTATACCTGGTTAGGGAGCCAATCTCGCCAAAAGATTCCCTATCGCCGTCTCATATGGGTTTCTGAGCATCCTCATTTGTTATGACAAAAATAGCACAACTTGACTACTGGACACATTTTTCTCCAAACTATTCCTAACCTCTGCGTATTGATATCCGTCAATCAACCTTAAATTCCAGCAAATGGGGCGAGTAGACAGGTATATAAGACGGAATGGATCAGACGAGATTCACAGCGGCGAAGCGACTAACAATTCTGGTTCTTGAGCAGCACTAAGGTGAGTTTCCCCGCAAGCTACGGAGCAGAAGGACGGCAGTTGCTACGGCGAGGTTTCCGAGTTGCTTCGTCTGTGGGCTGGGTATTTCTTTTCCGCTTCCGATGGAAATCCAAGCAACACAGAAAGCAACGTATTACACATTACAGATTAGCTTCTCTTGACAGAAGCGAAGCAAGCGATCTCCGTTTTTTGGATATGTTCATCTTGCGAAGGAAGGACAAAACATCTCGAGTCTTGCATTCTTTCGGACCCAGCTGTATGTAGGATGGGAGCGCCAACTTTAAGCGGCAAATGATGCTTAAAGACGAAACCAACTGTGGAAAACTTACAAAGTACAAACTAGAGCCTTTGAGAAAGATAAATCCGCAATGTGTGTTTTACCAAAGAAGAGTCGTGCTATCCTTACTTGAAAAACTAGTGCTTTATTTAATTCGGTAATTTCTGTTTAACATTGCATTTAAATGTGCGATACATTTAAACATTTCTAAATTAAGCATTGGTGAGCACAAGGGATTGTTGTCTTGTATCTTTCGACATCATTTCCATCTTATTGCTCTTTCAGAGGACAATCTAATACAGAGTAATATGTGCAGTGTTAATGAAACTATAAGTTAGTAGTACATTATCCAACTTGGACCTTGTGTGCTCTGTATTAGCTGTTTTAACAATGAACACGTACTGTATATCTGACTGTCGCCCGCAAGTTCATAGAGCAGCTCAGGTCAAAATATGACACTGGGAAGAAATGTTGAAATCAAGTGTGTTTATGCGTGTGGAATATGACACGGGACGGTTAGGTTTGCTGCCACAACCGAATTCGATACATATGTAAACACACTGGGGGTTTACCACTGGTTGCAGAATCAATCCGTTTCATGGAATATATGGGCAAGGAGACAGGGGGTAAATGAGGACATGTGCTTTACAGTCCGTGCCTCTAACCTACTACTTCACATGAACAGCTCCGATGTTTCAAAATGCTTGAAGTGCAAATAGATCTTCTACGCATTCTGTGTGTGAAAATCAAGTAAATGTAAAAAATAAAAATAAATTAACCGAGACTCTCAATAGGCAACATATGGTTACGAGACCCAGAGGCGCGAGAACCAATGTATGCTGCTAATTCAGTTCATACGAAGCTATTTTCTCTTCATATATGCCCTTGTGTTTCCACACAACTAGCATGAAGTTTCTTTCATACAATTATACTGAACTGCGAAAAAGTTGCAATACTGGGCGTCAACTGAATGTGCCGACACCAACAAGAAATATAAATGATAATAAAATATGAGAACACATTACCTTAGCCTTGGTGAGTGAATGTATCTTTCTGACTACTTATATTGTCAATGTTTTATTTCCATGCAGCTTCAAAGGCAAAAAGAAGAAAAATGGCGCTTAAGGGTATTTTGAGTGAAGCTGACATCAACGCAGCTCTTGCTGCATGCCAAGGTAAGCACTAAATACAGAAAAATGTACCAAAGTGCAAGCGGTCTTGGACAGGATTGCCTGATAGGTGGATAACTGAAATGATAATAAATAAAATGTGTAGCAATCAATAAGAGATGGGAGATTTAAATATTCTGTGGACAGAAAACGTCTGCTCCACGTGGCTGTCATTTCTTTCCCGTTACTCGAGTACGATCCAAACACCTCCCGCTATGTCGAGTGTTAGTTCCTGTTGAAGGCATCTGTCACTTCATATCTCTTACAAATAAAGGCTGCAACTCGATCAAAGAATCGTGCGAGATGACTATGGAGCTCGTATAGCTCTATACACTCTTAGAAAAAACGCTTGATTCCATGGGGGAACCCTATTTCGTTCTTTTCTATCATAGGTGTGAAGTGTGAAACTCTCATACCAAGAATCATTTACCTGACAAAGAATCCTTTAACTAGATCGGGTTCTTTGATGGAATCACTATTGGAACTATTTTTTAGAGTGCTAGGCTATTTTTTTAATGTAGCTTTCTCTAATCAGGTAGATCAGCAGTGATGACCTAGTGCAGCCAGTCAGACGCACAGAGTGGGGATTAGGTCTCCAGATATAGAGAAACAGCGTTGTGGGAATCTCTCTCTCTTTCTCTAATTTTATAATTATGGAAATTATTGGTCATGGCAGCCGTCTCTTAATTGGCCTGAACCTCTCCAACTCGCTCCAACAGCTGCTGAGTCTTTCAACTACAAGGGGTTCTTTGCCAAGGTCGGCCTGGCCGGCAAGTCCGCCGAACAGATCAAGGAAGCCTTCAACATCATTGACCAGGACGCCAGTGGCTTCATTGAGGAGGATGAGCTGAAGTAAGACACGCTCTTAGAACGGCATTCCAACCGGCCTCAGCCGGCCTTCTCAGCCTCGATACCGGAGTGAAATGTCTATCTGTTCCTCTCCCCCTCGATACCGGAGTGAAATGTTGTTCTGTTCCTCTCCCCCTAAACCCATTGCAGGCTGTTCCTTCAGAACTTCAGTGCCAGTGCCAGAGCGCTCACCGACGGCGAGACTAAGACCTTCTTGGCTGCAGGAGACACTGACGGCGATGGCAAGATCGGAATTGATGGTAATATAAACGGAAATCTGTTAATAATCCTCTAGTGTGTTAAGATGACATCACACTGAGTGTAGGACTAACATAGCCAAATATACTGATGGGGAGAGGGGACCCGGGGTTGCCATGTTGCCTTACGTCTGAAAACTGAAGACTATTAGTTATTATCTGAGAGACACAGCACGCTTTATTTCGTGAGACTATGGTTTGTATTATTTAATTATCTGGTTAGGTTGTTAGGGTAAGGTAGGGAATCATTAATGGCAAAAACAATTATAATAACAATAATTATACATCTTCATGGTTTATAATTTATGTATGAAAAAACAAATACTTGTTTGGGGGTATTTGCGCCATTAACTTGTCTTCAGTTGAAGTGGTGAACAGAACAATTCAAGAATATTGCAATCAGCAAGAACTCTGCCATCAGTGTTTTTCGGTGTTCGGCCAAAATCGTATAAATCGTGCAATTATAAGTTCAGGTTATTCAAAATAAATACACCTGTTTCTCACATTTTGGAGCAGTTCATTGATACCAGTATCCCGTCTACCCTTTCTGCAGAGTTTGCTGCTCTTGTGAAGGCTTAATTATCAACTGACCAAGGTTCAACGCCCGCTTATTGAGGATCCAGGACTCCTAGCAAGACTTGCCCGCTCGTTCGGCTGATCTATACATATTTTTTATATTTTATTTATTAAGAACTGTTTCACCACAGAGCGCGATGTCCCGAGAGTGTTTTGTTAATTTCGTCTGGATACGTTTTGTGTTCTGCACACGATTTGCGCAAATGTAAAACCTGTTTTGTGCATTTCAAATGGGAGTGGGGAAAAAGAAATAAAAAACATTCTTTTTGAGAACTTTTTCTTGAAGTTAACTTTTTCGTTCACAAGCTGTGTCTATAAATAGCATACAGAGGGGGCGGAAAATGCATGCATTGAAGTGGGCTATCATACACAGATCAAGCACTCCAGTGGAGGTTCAGCATTTGTTCTTTAAGGAACAAATTTCACAAAGGTACCCAAAAGGTACAATAATGTTCTATATGGGAACTAATAAGTAACTTTTCAAGTAAAAAAGGTACAAATGAATTGTGTATTGCTTGGTTGGGGTAAATTTAAAAGTACCTATAGAGTACCACCCCAGCGACAAGTCTACCTTTTTAGGTACTTTTTGTACCTTTTTTCTGGGAGAGTAGGTGTATAATATTTATTTGAAAAATATCTACATTCAGACACATCATTTTCAACCAAAACAAAAAGTTTGATCAATTTGGAAATGTTAGTAGAAGCAACTGGAAACCTAAGACTACAACAATATCAACACACGACGCCTCTTAGCGTGTGGAAGCGAGAAACGTGCTGTTTCTGGCAAACACATTTGCGTCTGGTGGCCTGGCCTTCTGATACATACTTCTACGGATACTTAATAGCTTAGACATCCTCACTGGGGATCTGTCAGCTCACTTCACAAAGAAACTTGTCCAAAACAATTATGAACTTAACTGGGTCTGTTTAATTTCAGTTTACTTTAATATCTGATACAGGTGAATCTATGTAAAATATTCATTGCAACAAGCGCTGAGGTGATTATGTGCAGACAGGATAATCTGTTGCCAGGTGCCCCATGCACGATAGCTGCAGAACAGTGCTGCCATCTAGTGTCCAATGTAAATTATACATACAAAGGCGCGCCAAACTCTCACTGCTTCTATATGTGATGTGAACTACTGACCTTTTTTTTGAAGCGATCACACCCCCAATATATTGTATATAGTCCACTTAAGACTTTACATGACAAATCATGTATTCAGATGTCTAAAGCCATTTTAACAATGAATGAATTTCCCATTCTGATTTTAGTAGGACGTACATAGGCCTCAGTTAATATCACCAATATCTCTCTCTCTCTCTCTCTCTCTCTCTCTCTCTCTCTCCCACTCTCTCTCTCTGATGCACACAAACACATACACATGCAAACACACACACACACACACACACACACACAGTCTGGCATTCATCAATAAAATCTGCAAAGCACAAGCTGCACAGGATCTGCCAGCAATGTATACTGTTCACAATTTATTTATTGCACTTTTTCATCCAGATGACACAAACTTTCGCTCAGCTTCCCTGCTTTCTGCCTGTCTGAATAAAGCAAAACTTATGAAATGTGGGTTAGCTTATTTAAAAAAATGTTACTAAATGTCAACTAAACTGAGATGGAATATTTGATGTGTCAATTTGGGCTGGACATTCATTGGGGGGGGGGGTGTCAAGCTTTTTTCCTTTACTCAGTAAAAAATAAAAAATATGTTAGATAGCATCAAATTTGTATGGCCTGAACACAAATAGCTAGCCTACGAACGCTGACAAGATATGGATGCTACATGTCATTTGGGATGAACTTTCAATGCAGTACTTATAAATGTAATTTAATGTTGATGCTTCTCACAAATGTAACACTCACACACACACACACACACACACACACACACACACACACACAAATGCACAGTTGTTGAAGGGTGGGCAAGTTGTGTGCTTTCTGTGTTGTATTATGGGCTTTATTGAAATATGAGGTGTTTCAAAGCCATGATGCACATGCCATGCTCAAGGTTTGGAAGATGACACATTTAGACATTCGCTTGCAGGTATCGTTTCCAATTGTTTGTCCATCATTTTTATGTCTATTTTCTCAACAGGTTCTTGCTATCCACAGTTTTTATAAAATGCAGAAATCCACACAGCGCTGCAATTGAAGAGGCAATAAAGAAGAAGGAAAATCATAGTGTGTACAAGGACAGCCCTGCAACAGCTGCTGGAAGCCTTTTCAAGATCCGACTCCACAGCGACTCTGATCACAAGTGTATTTAGTCAACCTACTGACTCACGCATTTCAAACCCAACCTGATTTCTGTACACAAATATTTAATTGATCTGATTATTTGGTAATGTTACAGGTTTCAAAAGGATTAATGCAAAGAGGTTGCACTAAACACTTCACATATATAGGCTACCAACCTATTTCAACGGTGGACTATCATGTCACTAGGCGCTGGTATAAAAAAAAGGCCCGGCTTGCACAAAATGGACAAAGACCCGCATAAGTTCTAAATATTAATTTAGAAGAAGCGCAGAACCATCGACGCCGCTACAAAAAATGAAAGCCTGTGAGCAGAGGGACCGTTACAGTAGGAACCATTCCTACAACCGCGTTCGTTAATAATAAGCCACATTCAAACCACATCTATACGCAATACCGAGTAACTGCAGCCTTAGTGAAACGGTGAGTCCCCAACAATCTCAAGTCAAATACAAACTACTGTTTCGGAAAACGAAAGAGAGAAATAAAAGATGACGTGTCCAGTATGTTGCACGACATTTAACAGCGCAAGAAGCCCAAAACTGTAAGAAGTTCCCTGCCCGCAGCGGCAATCTTAAATGACTCTCGCTATACATGTCTCCTGTCTCCGTTAAGGGTTAGAATCTGTTTTGCCAGCAACTGTCGTTTCATCTATATCAGCAGCATGTATTATTAGCATTGCAGAATATTAAGGACTTTATTTCAAACGCGCGCCTTTTAAGCATCTTTATTTATGATGATAAATATAGAACGCTCTGACTACTGGACACATTTTAACCAACCCCCTCGCATGCCGTATCCATTACAGTTTGCCTCATATTTCGCGTGAGGGAAAGTATATAAGGTTGGAGATTCGGACCGAAAGAGCACTGCAGTTGCTTGCCTCATTCTTCTGAACCCAATTTAGCTACAACCGAAAACAGAGGTGAGTCTCGTCGCAGAAGAGAACGAACCCGCAAAAAAAGAAAAAAAAAAAAGAAAAAAATTACACCTGCTGCTTCCTGATTTTGCTGCGATTTTATTATTTTAGAACACTCGAATGCTCACTGGCAACTTGAGACTATTTTTTTTAAACGGGACTGCAAGACAGCGAGTCATCGTAATAATATACACCTTTAAATCCCATCGTTATTGCGCTCCGATTTTGGACTAAGCTGGGGGAAGCGATGGACGTTATACACTCTTCTACCTAAAGGACACCTGAAACCCGTCTGTGAAAAATAATTCTGATGAATGGAATTCGGCCTCCTAGCGATATTCAACTAATGCCGCCCTGAGCCGGACCCTATAGTTTCATAACTATCGTGTTATAGATGCTGAGTCTCATCGGCAAATGTCATCGGTGTAGTTTTCAAAATGGTGTACATACATTTATCAAATGAGACTCACTTGTTAGGCTAAAGTGTGTGCTTTGCGGAACTTTAATGAGTCAAATCGACTAGTTACTTTGCACAAACTAGGTAGGCCTACGTACATACATGCGTTTATATTCTATAGATAATCACTCAAGTTGCCCTCTGTGGGCGCGTGGTAGAGATATATATATGACCATAAATGCTCTGGGCTCTGTTCGACTTGACTGAAGTGTATTTCTGCTTTTCCCCTGTAGCTAAAATGGAAAGCGTTCTGAAAGCAGCGGACATCACTGCAGCCCTTGAGGCATGCAAAGGTGACGCGGCCGGAAGCAGAGCCAGACACACAATTGCACACACGCCAAAATTAAGTTTTACAAATAGTAGGCCTCATATAGACGCTAACAACAATAACAGCAATCAAAATCACGCGCCGATCATAACGAGTACGTTTGTGTTTTCCAGGCGCCGACTCGTTCAGCTACAAAACATTCTTCGCTAAAGTCGGCCTGGCCGCAAAAACTCCTGCTGACATCAAGAAGGTTTTCGACATCATTGACCAGGACAAGAGCGGCTTCATTGAGGAGGACGAGCTGAAGTAAGGAGCGCGCGCACCACACTCGCACGCACACTGAACGAGTAGTGACAACGGGGGCAAGCTAATAGAAAGACATTAAATGAATTATACGAAGAAACGGATGGATACGTATGAAAGCCTACTAGTAATAAACAAAGAAAGTACTATTTCCTGATGTTTTTAGTCATTCAGAACAAATCCACGTCGTCCTGCACCCCTCCAATCCCCTCAGCGTGATTATAACCTACCTAAAGTTTAAAAAACGCATTTTGTCTTTCTTGCTACAGACTGTTCCTGCAGAACTTCTGCAAGGGTGCAAGAGCGCTGACGGACAAGGAGACAAAGGAATTCCTCAGTGCAGGCGACACCGACGGCGACGGCAAAATCGGAGTAGAGGGTGAGTAAATTTGCAATACCAGACGTAAATTACTCACCTTAACACAACAAAGTAATAAGGATGATTAACCTACTAAATACACATGGGAAACCACAATCGTCAAAGAGAAAAAAACATATATATATTGATTCGCACTTTTGACTAGCCTACTCAACTGTTTTCCTTCTTCCCTCCCACAGAGTTCTCTGTCGTGGTTACTAAAAAGTAACTGACCAGCACATCTTGCTTCGAAAGGAACAACATTGCCCAAGACCTCCCCTTTTCATCTGAATATAAATAATTTTTATACATTTGCTTACGACATGCCTGCAGAATGTTTAATACCATGCAGCACACTGTTCAAAGTGGTGATTGTGAATGTAGCGCGGTTGTGTTTCATGTCTTAAATATGAATTTTGCTTATTGTAAAATCTATGATGCACTTTTCGGGAACGGAACGATAAGAAAAGAATAAACATTCTTTTGCAATATAAATGTTTTGCTCTTCTTTGCCGTGCGCATTTCACCAGCTCTCTGTGTCTTTAAGGGTAAATAAGAGGGTTAAAACGTTTTCAGTGAAGCTCCACGTGGCTGTCAGCGCTGCACTCGCATTACTCCTACCAGTCCCTGACATTTGGGAAATGACGCTGAACTGCTATGGCTATGTCAGACAGGGCAGTGATCTCTCTCTCTCTCTCTCTCTCTCTCTCTCTCTCTCTCTCTCTCTCTCTCTCTCTCTCTCTCTCTCTCTCTCTCTCTCTGCATTTATGCACGACATATATAAGGTAGTTAAAACTACCTACACACCCTAATATCTATTTATTTACTCGAATGTCTACCATGCTGGATCTATCTATATCTATACTTTAATTTACATATTCACAGACCTTTCTGTAGCAAACGTGTTATATTATAGCCAATCATGTGGCTGCAACTGAATGAATAAAAGCATGCAGACATGGTCAAGAGGATCAGCTGTTTTTCAGGCCAAATATCAGAATGGGGAAGAAGTGACTTTGACCGTGGAATTATTGTTGGTGCCAGACAAATTTGCACAAAGTCCATGAGATACAGGGCTGTGCCATGTTGTCAAATAGCCATGCTGATACCTTGATGGAGAGCAGGGTGATGCTGATCCATTTCAATTCCTGTCTTTTGAGGCTTTCAGAAAATGCAAACATGCGATTCATTTCCTTAGTTTTTACACTGAGAGGTTCAATGAATACTTGATAAATACCTGGTTGAGAACCTTTTGTTGTCTCGTTTTGGCCTAAGTGGTTAACGTTTCCATGCTTTGTTACCCTCTGTGCTCACTGTAGTCTGTCGGTTCACTTCCTGATTGTAATTCCCTCTCATTACCTACGTATAAAAAACCCTCTGTTTGTGCAGTTAGTTGCCAGATTGTCATGAGCCTTGACTCCTGTTTTGTCCTGTTTTGTTTTAGACCTCCATCTCTTGATTTACCCGTTTGTTCTGATTTGACCCGTTGTGTTTGGACTGTTTGGCTATTCAGTTTTTGGATTCTCCTTTTGTTTGGACTGGGTTTTGTTATTGACCCTTTGCTTGTGACATCGACCACGTATTGGATTATACCTGCTGAACCCGTTTGCGTGTGTACCAACCCTTTGTCCGGACTCTCATTTTCAAACTGCCTGATCTCTATCACTACTGTTTGCCAGATATCGACCCCTGCCTATCTGAACTATTCTGAAGTAAATAAAGACTTTAACATTAACTTCTGAGGTCTTGCTCTTGGGTCCAGTGTTCTGATTCCTGACAGGCCTACATTAAAAGATTAATTTGGCCTACTTGCCAACATTAACTACAGTTACAGTTTCTCTCAATCAATTTGGCCCAATTATCAAATGACAATTAACGCTCTCAAAACAATAAGTGAAAACATCAGTTGTTCATTGCACCGTTTCTCATTGCATTCTACAAATTTATGCAAATGATAAAGTAGAATTGTCTACAACTGGCCCAAGTATCAGTCACATAAGTCTTGCTGATCAGAATAGATAACGTTTCTTGTTGAATACTTTTACTCTTACTAAAATACATCTGTGCAACTTCTCTTTGTGTATGTCATCATGTGCAAAATGGTCCATCTCATCATCATAATATGTCAAGTAGATACTCCCTACATTTTAGTGACATGGAAATGATGTAATGTCAGCTAAATTGACAAATTGCTTGCCAGGTGAATCTTGGATTTTTACTTACGATGGGAAGTTTCCCCAAATCTGATCACCCAGTCACAAATTACTGTCAAATTACTGTTGGGCAGAGGTGCAACACAATTACAATACTACACTTTCTGATCATGGAGGAACCTGCTCAGGCAAACAATCAAAAGGGGCGAGTACCTGCTCATGCAAGAGGAAGAGGAAGGGGAGGAAGGATGCGTGGTGGGATGGTTAGGAGAAGACCACAAAACAGAGAAAGAGACAGAAGAGGACAGATGCACATGTTTGTCTCCAATGAAGTGAGGGCCATCATTGTGGACCACGTAATCAAACATGGCAGAGCCTGGTCAAGGAGTGCAACCTAATGTGGGCCAGTCCACGGTGTCATCAGTAATATAAACATTCCGAAGGGAAAACCGGCGCAGGATAGTAATACTTCTTGCCATTTCAGTTTACAGTAATGCATGTTTGAAGTTCATAAAGAATACCGGAACTATACTGTGATGTATTGGTGAATTCCAACTGATTACCCTGCATTGTTGTGTTTTCTGTTTACTGTATTGTACTGTGCCAGTAAATTCTCAACAATTTTACAGGAGACTGATTTGAAGTAACTGTTATAAATGTTCTTCCAGGGTGTACTGTCCTAATGTCAATATGTCTGACCATTTTGACTGTCTTGATTTCAACGAGTGATAAAGGAACTTTTCATTTTGATGACACTAACTAATGAATTGAAAAAAATATTAAATTTTGAAGCATTTTGAGTGAGGTATGTGCTTTAGGCGGTGAACCATAAAGTTGTGCAGTATGCATAAAATGGGCCAAAGCAATTGAGAAAAACTGTGAAGAAAATCTTGTCTTGCAAGCCCTTCTTCCCCATTTCTTATATATGAATGCCATCTACTGGCAAAAAGTGGTATTTGGGTCTAGGTATTGCTGAAACTCATTCTATGCATGGCCTCAGTCAGAACTTTAACCTTGCTCCTTAGTACTCTAAATCTAAGTCCCCCGACTTCAGACTCCTTCGCTGACAAGTAGGGTTGCTCATTATCTCTGAACCGCATATTTTCCCCTCTTACGGGCGTTTTTGCTACCACCTCAATGGCGTGTGCGAGGGGTTAACAATGCATTCCTTCCTAACCCATCCCTGTCAATCTCTCATCAGGGGGGCCTAGGGCCGGGTCCTCAACAGTATCATAGCATAATCCCGAATTCAACATTTTCTAATTTAAGAATGAAGAACAGTGTTGTTAGGGGGAACGTAAGCACATAGGCTATTGGTGACCTGCAACTTCAGATTAAAATAACGTGAACTAGTTGGTGTGATATGTAGCCTAGGGTGGTAGTGATATATTTTAGTTATATTATTATTTTAGATATATTTTAGTTTTTAGTATATTTTAGTTTCGTAACATGTCTACGTGGGAGCTCAGCCAGAAACTTGTTCCGGCTACCTCAAGTGACCAGCAGAGGTCACCCACTACGCCTAGTACTAGACCGGTGGGTGTGAGGCGTGATGAAATTCATTAATTAATGCATTACTAAGTTTAGGACTAGGCCTATTAAGTAGGCCTACATCAACGATTATTCAACAATTTTGTAACATTTAAAGTAATCACCTGTTATTATTGAAATAATTAAATGAGTTGTGTGATGTTATTCTGAAACAATAAACAATGCAATTGCTCTGTTAAAACCCATTCAGACACATAACCACATTACTTGGCTAGCTCCCCCCTTCAAGGAGCTTGAAGTAGAAGTTAGGAACTGCAAATCTTTCCTTTGAGCAAGGAAACATCAGTGCATCTTTTGCAGAAGTATTTTTTTCGGAAAGCCAGACGTATAAGCGGTCGACCTCTGGATCTGGATTTTTCTTCCTTCTTGTATCTCCCTCCTTTTCTTTCACTGAGAAGCAGAGATGTTTGTATCCTCTTTGTATTAGTGAGCTCACTGGCAAAGGAGTGGCAATTCAGAGACCCTCCACCAGGGGGGAGCAGTGCGGAGCAGTGCGGCTCACATCTGACAAGAAACTAAACTGAGAGATATACACTCCCCGAGCACCTAAGTAGGAACACATGGACACCTACTTCATGCGATCATCTAATCAGCTAATCGTGTGGCAGCAGTGCAATGCATAAAATCATGCAGATATGGGTCAGGAGCTTCCATTATTGTTCACATCAGCCATCAGAAGGGGGAAAAAATGTGATCTCAGTGATTTTGACCGTGGCATGCTTGTTGGCGCCAGAACTTTGTAGAAGCCCCTTTGGCAGCAATTACAGCTGTGAGTCTTCTTGGAGAAGTCTCTACAAGCTTTGCACACCTCAATTTGGGCAGTTTATACAGTACTTCCTGGCAGATCCTCTCAAGCTCCGTCAGATTGGATGGGGAGCATCTGTGAACTGCCATCTTCAGGTCTCTCCACAGATGTTCTATGGGGCTTAAGTCTGGGCTTTGGCTGGGCCACAAGGACTCAGTCAGAGACCTGTCCTGAAGCCACTCCAGGGTTGTCTTGGCTGTATGCTTCAGGTCATTGTCATGCTAAATGGTGAACTGTCGCCCCAGTCTGAGGTCACGTGCACTCTGGAGCAGGTTTTCTTCAAGGACCTCTCTCTACTTGGCTGCATTCATCCATCTCTCAATTCTGACCAGTCTCCCTGTCCTTTCTGCTGAGTAGCACCCCCTAGCATGAGTCTCCCTGTCCTTTCTGCTGAGTAGCACCCCCTAGCATGATGCTGCCACCACCATTGTACATAGGAATGCTATTATCTATGTTTTGTCTTGTGTCTCTGAAACACAATGAACCCGCCTACAAGGTTCTCTGACCAGAACCGGCAATGCAATTGCTCAGTAAGCAAGATAAATAAGGAACTGCTTTTGAATCAGAAATGGCATGTGAAATTTTGGAATGTGTTTGACTTGGCGATGGGGGTTGGGTATTTGCCAAAAAAATTTACCTCAATCACTATATTCGTAGATAAGATGCTATTATTGTGATTGCACTCATTTTTTAAACTTCTTGGCCCGTTGCTGCCAGAGGGGAGAGTAAAGAGAGGGAGGCTGAGAGGGAGAGGTTGGGGGAATTACATTGAATTGAATTACAATGAATTACATTCATTCATTAATTGCTGAAAATTCAGAATTCACAAAACCCTTTAATAATAATAAGGCAAATCACCCTGTCATATTGATCAAATCACCCGGGAAAGAAACAAAAAAATGTAATGAAGGATAGTGACAGGTCAGATGAGGTGACAGGTGAGGTGTCATCTTCACTCTGCGAGTCTTCAAAAATGTGAAACTAAACGTGTCATGACAGTTCAGCGTGAAGATAAAACCTACAAGTTACAAAAAGCACACTGTAGGGTTTCAGTTCTCCTGCCATTTACATTTTTGCTGAGATATGCTGCTCTTGTTTCGCAGTAAATAAAACATGCTGCAAATGTTCAATCTGAATTTACACCTGACCAGACAAAGGAAATGGAAAGAAAGATCAAAAGATGAAAGAGGAAGTGGATTCTGCACTCTACTTGAACACTCAAAAACCCTGACATGTAAGCATCCGACAGTTATACTAGACGAAGGCTGCAGTGATCAAAGTGTCACAAATGTATTCATTATTTAAATAATTGTGGTAAGTGGTGATACTTAGGAAATATCTTGAGAATGCATCCAATTGTCCAAAATCAGAGCTGGGATTTTGTTTTGGGTTCTTTCTCTTTACTTTGTTCTCATCTCAGCCACCTGGTCCTCTGTACTACCACTGCACTGGGGTTTTTCACATCCTCTTCTGTCTTCGATTCTGCACGATTGTTTTTCTCATAGCAGTGACTCAAATTAAAAATGAAACTGTTTTGCACAGAATACGTGGTTGATAAAAAAAAAAAAAAGGTGTTGCAAGCCAATTCCGGGCACTTTCTCACAGCGTAAAAAAATTATACATTTAGTTATTGTAAGAAAGGTTGTGGATTTGTGTCAAATTACTTGTAAGATTATCCAATGAGAACAAATTATGCATTTAAATTGAAATTTAATTTTGGTGAAGGAGTGTTGGTGTAGTGGCTATCACTATTGCTTCTCAAGAAGAAGGTCCTGGGTTCGATCCCGGCGCGAGAATTTATATGTGGAGTTTGCATGTTCTCTCCGTGTTCGCGTGGGTTTCCTCCGGGTACTCTGGTTTTCTCCTACAGTCCAAAAACATGCAGGGACTGCAGATGAAGATGAGCTCCTCAGCCAACTCTGGCACATTTACATTGATGTGGAAACTGTAAATGTTGATTAATGTGCACTGTCCCTAATAAATTTTTTTTTAAAGTCAACACTTTGTAACTTTTAACCGCTTCATATGCAGTGGTGTTACTACCAATTATTAGCCTGCGATTTTCAATATTTATTTTAGATAATATACAGTTTTGCTACAGTTGTATGTGCATGCAGTAAAAAAAACCTAAAACATAATTTTCAACAAGATCAACAAATTCTATACAAGACTTAAAAAATCTAAAATTGATTACTGTAAGCTCTGAAATTGGTGGGAAAGTAGTACCAAGACTTTTTCTCAGGTAATTTGCAACACTTTTCAAAGAATCACCCACATAATCATCCCTCTAGTAACTCTTATCCAATGGACATGAGATGATTCAGGTGTTACTAGTTTTTTCTTTAAAATGGAAGTCTATTGGCTTATGCCACATCAGTCTGTGTAACTGTGACCAATTAGAGCACAGAAAAACATCCCACCCTCCATAGACTATAAAAGATAAGAGGCACAGGAACACGCACCTCTTGGGACTGAAGACATCTGACAAAAACTGGTGAGAATGTGGCATTATTTTTGTATGTATGATTTCACTTTGATCTAGTATTATACGTCACCATATCTATGTTACTGAAGGGTTGCATCACAATGTCAGTGAAGTTAGCTTCAAAACAAACGTATTTATATTCCATTTCTATTTTGCATAAATGTATTGCTGGTTCTAGAAGTAGTTGATATCATTATGACTGAGAACCCAAGTTTAGTACACTGGTTTTCATTTTTAAACTAGAACACTCCAATTTTCTGTCTCCTTGCATTGCTTTCTTTCTTCAGACAGGAAGTGTCTAAAATATTTCCTGTATAAGCAGCTATAAATCTGCATCAGTTGGTTTTATCTTGTGAAAATAAATGAATGTATTATTATCTCTTTTTCAGGTACATACCTTCTTATGCACATTCATGCACATTTCCTGGTTGGGAAAGATTCTGTGATAGTTTTCTTTCTTTGCTTACTGTGGACTTAAGTGAACTGGTACCTGAGAACTCAACAATGGCACTATATCAAAGGTAATAATGTGTAATGGGACACATACAGTTTATATGCACCAGTTGATCACGGTAATATTGCTATTTTGGAATACTGTAGATGTCAGATCTATTGCACAGATTGCACAATCTTTTGGTGAAGGAGTGTTTTAATTATGCACACGTAATTATTTTTTTATTGTCACTGAATAGCTCTCTGCACTTTTCAAATTGGATTCAAGAAATATTCACGAATAAACTTTTTTTTAAGATAATAATTTCAGTCTCAACATCTTGGACAAAGTGTGTGCATGGGCGTGTGCGTGCGTGCAGTATGAATAACAAAATAAAAAACAGGATTTATTTAATTTCTCTTTATCCTTTGCTAAGACAAGAGACAAGAGATGAAGCTATATCAGGTGTAATGAAGAACAGTGAACAGATTGCAACAGAACCCATACAAATATACCTGCTGAACACAGTCAAGGAAGATTTGAATGAAGACGGACAAGTCAGGAGATACACATTTGGAAGAAAGAACCCAGAAAAACAGAACAGGACAATCATGATGGTGGGAGAAACAGGAACAGGGAAGTCTACACTCATAAATATGATGGTGAACTACATGCTGGGAGTAAAGTGGGATGACAATATTAGATTTCAGATTATTCCAGGTGAAGGCGAAAGATCCAAAGCTAAATCTCAAACCAATGTAATAACTGTCTATGAGATTTTTGGACTGGAGAAACTGTCTGTTCCCTTTTCCCTCACAGTCATTGACACACCAGGATATGAAGACACAAGATACAGAGAAAGAAAAAATCATTGCTCAGAATCTGTATACATTGTTGAATTCTTTACACGGTGTTGAACAAATAGACGCAGTTTGCTTTGTGGTGAAGGCATCTTTAAATCTCCTAACTCCCCACCAGAAATACATATTTGATGCCATCCTGTCCCTCTTTGGGAAGAACATGGAGAAACACATCTTGACCCTCATCACCTTCTCAAGCTGGACGCCACCTTCAGAAGCTCTTCAGACACTTATTCAGTCTGGTGTACCTTTCCTCAAAGACGATAACGATGAACCGGTCTACTTCCCATTCAACAACCTTCCTCTTGAGAAGCCAGGCGAGAAATATGAAATGATATATAAAACAAGCTGGGATAAAGGAACAAAGAGCTTCAAGGACTTCTTCAAGGTTTTGGGTCGAATGGAACCACAAAGCTTGAGGATGACGGAAAAAGTCTTGAAGCGACGACAGAGCCTGGACAATTCTGTCCAGAGATTGGGGAGTCGGATCAAGGATGTGGAGGAGAAGCACAAGGCACTTGATGAGGAAGCCATTATGCAGACAGTTCAGGGCAAAGCCACTTGCTGCACAGAGTGTAAGGTGAACTGCCACTATCCGGGCTGCTGGTGGGCAAAAAGCCTAAGATGGTGTTCTGTAATGAAGGACGGCAAATGCACGGTCTGTCCAAAAAACTGCAGCTATGAGGTCCACAAAAAATAAGCAATATTAATATTGCTTGCTACTTGTGGATTCAGGACTGGTTTTTACCCTTCTCTTATGCAATGTAAAGTGTCTTTGTGATGGTATTTTGTAAAAAAAAAAAAAAAAGAAAAGAAGCAATGCATATAAAATCAAATTGAATAAATAAATAATTCATTCCATGTTTAAGTTTGATTTCTCCTGGAGGAACTTTTTTTTTAGTTTGTGAAAAATGCTGAGACTCATTATTAATCTTATTGGCATGGTGCCCCCAAAAGCCCACCAGAAGGCACTCAGGTCTGTGTACAATACCATTCATTTGTTAATTAATTTCTGTTATGCTTGTAAAAAATAAATAAATAAATAAAAACACAGGTAATGACAAAAACCAAAATGGAACATTTCCGTCAAAGAAGGTATGTTTGAAGAAAACAGGGTGAAACCATCGTAGAGAAGAACACCTTGCCAACTGTGAAGCATGGAGGTTCATGCTTTGGTGTTCTGTGGCAGCTGGGGGCACAGGAAATGGAAGTGGAAGATGCTAGAGGTGTTCTGCCAGGAAGAATGGGGAATATTTCCAAAAGCGAGAATTGAAAGACTCTTAGCTGGCTACAAGGAGCCTTTACAAGCTGTTATAGTTCCCCGAGGAGGAGTTACAAAGTACTAAGTGACAGGACCAAACTTTTGCACAGGACCTTAAAATAGAAAGGAATCTTGCTTTAAAATGTGAAGAAATGTGACAAGCTTAAGGTTGTACGATTTAGAGGTCAGGTTCACTTTCTGTTCACTTAATTGTAAAAGGCTTTTTGACCAGGGGTGCCCAAAAAACTACTGTACACATGTTTGAAAAATATTGTTAATCTTGCAGGCTAACTGATAATACTTGATATCAAGCAAGCTAACTACTTGCTGGCAACTAATGGGCTCTTTTGAAAAATTCTCAGCGCATATACAGTCAGTGAGCACTTTATTAGGTATTCATTACTTATTTTATACACTTACTGGAAGCTTATCCACTTTGCTGTAGCCTATCCACTTTGATTTCATGTGTTGCTGCTGTAACCTATCCAGATCTGGTTTGATGCGTTGTGTGTTCAGAGGTGCTCTTCTGCTTACCATTGTTGTAATGTGTAGTTATTTGCATTACTGTCACCTTTCTGTCAGCTTTAACCAGTCTGGCCATTCTCCTCTGACCTCTCTCATTAACAAGGCGCTTTTTCTTGCCTGCAGAACTGCTGCTCACTGGATGTTTTTTGTTTTTCGCACCATTTCTGTAAACTCTAGAGACTGTTGTGCATGAAAATCCCAGGAGATCAGCGGTTTCTGAGATACTCAAATCACCCTGTCTGGCACTTTGGAGTGTGATTAATCAGTCAATAATTGGCTCGAGTCCACGCAAGTATTTTCAGCTGCTGAATGAAAGGAAACCACAAAACAAGGAGGAATGAACCTTCAAACGTAATGGCATTCCAGGACTGGCGGTAAGCCTGGCAGATGTTGAGGCCCTCCGGGACTGTAGGACACCTTTCAATAAACAGTAACTTGTGTTGTAACCTACTCACACACTTGTTATGCAATAAGGTCCAAGTATACAGCGGGACATTTCGTTTAATTCTGAAAATAGACGTCTCTTCGTAAAATGGCCAGGAAACAGAAGGGATAACCTCAACAGGTAAAATAGCTCTGCACTGCTTTGAGGGAATTCGCCCACCTCCCTTACTGGATTCCAAAGTCTCGGAAGTGGCCAGTGGGCCATTCCAACAGTGTGAGAATGTTATTTCTAGAATTGATTAATCATTTTATTACTTCCGGTTATTCCATTCTATTGTTATTATTTATTATTCTGATTACATCAATGAACGCTTTGGCAAAGTAAATATAGCCTTACCATGCCAATAAAGCTTATTTGAATTGAGTTGAGAGAAGAAGCACAATAAAGCACATATAAGAAGTACATTTTATTAACTATAAGGAATACTAAACTAAAACTAACCAGAGCTTTGATTAATCCTGAACACAACACTACCGTTATAGGAGGTCACAAACAATACGTGAGTATAACCTATTGGGTACTATTCCGACATAATACAAATGGTTACGAGCTTAGTGGGCGCCATTAATTGTCTTTGAGGCATGAGTACGATGGGTATTGAAAGTGGAATGGGGTTAGTGTAGGTAATGTAGATAAGACAAGAGAGAAGGTTAAAAGTTGGATCTCCGTGGCACAACTTTTGTGATGAATGTACGGCGCAGGATTCAAAGCAAAGTTGTGAAAAAGTCAAATAAACGTTTGTGGTGAAACCGGTATTGTCAACAGACTTCAAGGCCAACGCGACAGCAGGCCTAAGTTACTTTAAGGTCAGATAGCAGACTACAGCTTCTGACTGGAACAGAACTCAACATCTCGCCATCAAGTAGAAGTTCACCAGAGGGTAAGAAAAGAAGGAAGACTACCCCCTCCTGTTGTCCCCTTAAAATACCTAGGAGCTCCTAGTTGCGATTGGTTGCTCGGAGTACAGCCAACATTAGCCGTTTCCCTTAGGAGTGGGTCATGATAATTTTAGGAGTGCTAAACGAAAATGCTCAGCTTAGATAAATACCTAGATAGCTCTTAGACAATCAGATAAGCTATGCAATGTCAATTGATCTTCATTATTTTAGAAGCTGACCTTACCAAACATGACCCTTGGATCGCCGTTATCGTGAGATGATTAACCAGGCTGTGTGTATGCAATTGTCCCAGTCTAACAGAATCTGCCTAATACAAGAAATAACCATGTATTTGGTATATTTCAAACCGTGATAATGAAAAAAGTTTTTCTAAGGGAGACTATGAAACTAGGAAAGCAACTATGCAGATACAAGATAAAACGGGATTGCGAGACATACACATTGTACTATGTGTATATCACTAATTGCACTATTAAAATGCAGTCTGACACACACACATGCAGCACAGTGAATCATAGACTATTGTTTTTTTAAAGAATGCACTTTTCAATGGCAACATGCTGCTGAATAGCAGCTTTGAAAACGTTCAGCAGTACAATCATTCCATGTTTTAGGATGTTTCGGAAATTGAAGTAGGAGAAAGCCGTCATTCCTAGTTCAGAACTACCTACTCTTGGGAACTACCACGGGGATGAGTGTAATTTGTAGGTAAGATGATGTACAAAATGGCTACGGAGATAAAATGGGAGTTTACCCAAAATGGTCTCAAACACAAGTACACAAAGGGTATCTCCAAAGAGATAGAGGTCCAGAGTTTGTATAATGCTCAGTGATCTGACAATGACGTAAACCACCCTCATGAAGGGAACTGGAAGAAGAAAGCAGTAAACCGAAGACTGATCAGTAAATGGTGGTTTATTCACAGCACCTTGTGTTGAATAATCTCACAGCATTGGTTTGCACACATGATCGCAAACACTCCCACAAACACTCACACGCTCACACACATGCACAGGCACGCACACACACACGTGCACACTTGCACACGTGCACACGTGCACACATGCACACACACATACACACACACACACACACGCAGGACTTTCCACACATTACACATAGCATTACAATATTAACTATTACGGCAGGTCTTTTTTTCACACAGTTAATTTATTTTAATTTTTGCGTTTGGAATGATCCGTCTTTCCTAGGAGCTGATTCTTCACTTCTGTTAGTTTCCAGAACTCCCTCCATCTCCCCCACCTCCCCACTCCCCCTCTCTCCATCTCTCACTCTGTCAGAGCCTGCAGTTCATCCCTCCTGTCACAGTGATGGTTTCCCCAGTGATGTAAGAGGCGTCCTCTGAGCACAGGAAGGCGATGACTCCGCCCACGTCCTGTGGATCCCCCAACCTGGAATCACAGTCGCTGTGGTTACCAGTCGCACACCAATCACCCCGGTTACCACAGTAACCCACACCAATCAGCGTGGTTACCCTGGTAATGCACACCAACCAGCGTGGTTACCCTGCTAACGCACACCAATCAGCATGGGTACCGCAGTAACCCACAACAATCAGGGTGGTTACCACAGTAATGCGCACCAATCAGCGAGGTTACCGCAGTAGTCTCGATTTGCCAGCCTTGCTTTACTGTATCAGACACATTTTCACTGCCTGCCACTTTAGTGAGACTGGCTGTGGCTAGCAAGCCTACTGTTGGGAGTGCTATGTGATGTCATGGACTGTCTGCATGAGATACCACTGCTGAACATAACGGTCTCGTTATTCTCATGTTCATTTAGAATATTCTTTTTGGCTGATTCATGTAAGTACTATGTCTCCCCATGTTAGGTCCATGGACAATGCATTGTCAAAATGTCTCATTTTGAGGTCTAATTGAAATTGAATAAACAACATTCATGAAATTCTAAAAAGCACATATGGCTCTGAATTACCCACAGATTGAGTGGTCTTGTGTCAGGATCTGTTTGATTTAAATTGTTATTTTTTGGCAAAAGAAGTTTCCTTTTTAATGCATTTTTAGGGGTATTCTTGACAGAAATGGTGCAATGTAGCTATACCACAATCAGTAATAGGTGAGCTCATTGCCATTGTAGTAGACCTGTGAAATGGCACTGAGATTGGGTTTGAGACCGCACTCACTATAAAGGACAGTCGGCACATCGGTAGAAGAAGTGGTTCTTAATTAAACCTGTCTCTCTGACGCTGATCCTGGATCAGTGGGGAGCAGCAGGAACAGTCACCTTTTAATGCACAGCTGTTTCTTGAACTCATCCACAATGTCTTCATTCTGCCAGATCTGAGAGAGAGGGAGGGAGATGGGAGAGGGAGGGAGAGGTAGAGGGAGAGAGTGAGTGAGAGAGAGAGAGAGAGCGAGAGAGAGGGGCAGGGAGAGAAAGAGAGAGGGGAGAAGGGGGAGAGAGAGAGAGGAGAAGGGGGAGAGAGAGAGGAGAAGGGGGAGAGAGAGAGAGGGGCAGGGGGAGAGGGATGGGTTACAGAGGAAGAGTGGGAGGGATTACGGGTTACACACGCACAGTGGCATTAGCTCTGATGATGAGGAGGGATGATGAAGGGGCGGATACTCACCGCTGAACTGAAGCGGGTCTTGATGACTCCAGGGGCCACACAGTTGACCCGGATGTTGCTGGAGGCCAGTTCTGGGGCCAGAGCCCGGGTCAGACCCAGCAAAGCCGTTTTACTCACACTGTATGGTCCCAGAGCCTAAAGGGTCAAGGGTCAAAGGTCAAAGGCAGTGCCACCATCCCCAAACAAGGACTTCAATATAGTCACAATGGCTCGACTATTCCTCTAGTTTCAACTTTGAGTAACTCCTCCCCTTCTTGCTCACCGGCATCGGCTGGTATCCAGCAATCGACGACACAAACACAACTGACCCGCCCCTGAAATACACAGATCAATTACAACCAGAATGGGTACACACTGGCCAATCAGAAGCCATAACGAGACATTGTCAGGAAGACAGACAGCTGTCCAATAGGGAGCACTCTCACCCTCTGCTTTCCATATGTGGCACGACGAGTTTGGTCATCAGGAAGGCTGCTTTCACATTCACATCCAGGATCTGATAACACAGGGCACAGTCAGAGCACAGGCCAGGACCTGATAACACAGAGCACAGTCACAGCACAGGCCAGGATCTGATAACACAGGACAGGATCTGATAACACAGAGCACAGTCAGAGCACAGGGCATGAGCTGACAACACAGGGCACCTTCACTCACTGACTAATCCCTAGACTCACAGACTAACCCCTAAAATCACTGACTAACCTACAATCCCACTGACTAATCCCTAAAATCACTGACTAACCCCCAATCTCACTGACAAATCCCTAGACACTGACTAATCCCAAACTCACTGATTAATCCCTAGACTCACTGACTAATCCCAAACTCACTGACTAATAAACAATTACAGGCATTTTGGAGACGTTCTTATGCAGAGCGATTCACACAACTATTTTTGCATTTCTTGTGCAGGTTAAACACTTTTAGCCCAAGGGTACAACTGCAGTGTCCTACCTAGGAATCGAACTGGCAACCTGCCACTATACTTCCCCTGCACAAAAAGTGACACCACACTGCTCCTGTTGACCACACACACACACTGAGGGATCGTGCTCTTGCATTACCTTATCCCAGACTTGTTCAGTGGAGTCCATGATGTTCCCAAAAAAAGGATTCACTGCAGCATTGGAGATGAAGATATCCACCCCACCACACTGTTCTACAGTCTGCAACAATGACATAATTCACTGGATTATGCAGTGTGCAGTGTTTATGGAGTGTGCAGGGTGAATATGGTATATTATCAGTGTGTAGTATGCAGTGTTGATGTAGTGTGCAGGGTGAATATGGTATATTATCAGTGTGTAGTATGCAGTGTTGATGTAGGGTGCAGGGTGAATATGGTATATTATCAGTGTGTAGTATGCAGTGTTGATGTAGTGTGCAGGGTGAATATGGTATATTATCAGTGTGTAGTACGCAGTGTTGATGTAGTGTGCAGAGTGAATATGGTATATTATAAGTGTGTAGTGTGCAGTACATACTGCAGCAGACTCACCATTTCCACCAGTCTTTCTCGGTCTTCACTCTTCCCCACATTGCAAATAGTTCCGGTCACCTGTATCCTCTCACTCTGCAGCAGTGCTACGGCCTTTTCTACATTCTCCTTCCGCCGGCTACTCACCACAACATGAGCCCCTCTTTGTCCTAGTGCCCGTGCTGCAGCCAGACCAATACTACGGGAGAGAGACATTAACACGGCACTGAGCGAGAGGGTTAATACAGTATATTAACACTGCACATAACAGGACATTAACACTGCACTGAGAGAGAGGGTTAATACAGTATATACACACTGCACACTACAGTACATTAACACTGCACTGAGAGAGAGGGTTAATACAGTATATATACACACTGCACACTACAGTACATTAACACTGCACTTAGAGGGTTAATACAGTATATACACACTGCACACTACAGTACAATTACACTGGACTGAGAGGGCTAATTAACTGTGCTATATGTATACAATGTGTGAATTTTAAGTGCACAAAACAACATTTGGATTATTTTTTATATAATCTTGTACATATTTACCCATCTGTAGACGCAGTCACTATGGCAACCTTTCCAGTAAGATTTTGCTGTGACATCATCCTTCGCCCAGCGATGTGACTGGCTAAGAGAGAACTTCCCACCCTCCTCAGCATCACTGGGGGTGGGGGTGTTTAACAGAGAAAGGAGACAACATGATACAGGATTCACAAAACATTTCAAGGCAAAAAGTAGCTCTTAACATACTGATTTAGGAGATACTCCTTAAAATAATGGGTAACTTTTGGACTTACATTTTAAGTCTAAGAGTAACTCACAAAACATTTTTTTTTTCTTGCTAAAACCAGCTGAAATCTCCTTAGTGACAAAGACTAAAATCACAAACTGTCCTAAGAAGGGCGGCTGGCAGCAATCCACCTCCTAATCACATCAATGTTTTGAAATAGTTCGAAATAAAAAACTTTTTTTTGCATTGTAACACACATAATTAATCATCTGTGAAACCATTTGTCCAAAACATTATGGTGCCATAAAATTGGGGGACTTTGTGTAAAAAGTACTGTCATTTCTACATGGTGAAACCAAAAATATAATACACTTTATTAAAAGCTGAGAAGCTGCAGTTGGTTGCTTACAAATATAAAAACTGGAGTACAGAGCCAAACCATGAAAAAATGTCTTAGTCCCAAATTGTATGAAGGGCAATGTCATGTTAGAATGTTAGAATACATCAATTTCAGGGGTTGCACAGAAATAAAGCGTTTATAACTATTCTATCAGGGAGAGGACAGCATTGAGTGGCGGCAGACGTTGATACAGTTAAAGTACTGTTGGCCATTCATGCATAGCCAAATTCAGCCATTAGGTTAAGGAAACATCAGCTTGCACCTCGTTAGATTGCCGTAAAGTTAGTTTGATATTGCGATATTTGTCAGATATTAGGAATTCTGAATTCAATAGCTCACAAACCAAACGATTTTTCGTTTGTTTTTTTAAATGTGGCAACAGACAGTGAACTACAACCTATTTTTTCACTTTGAAAATGACATTGATTTCTATGGCAATGCTGACAATTTAGGGACTGTCTAAAAAGTACCACGAGAAGAAATGTGGGAGATTCAAAATATCAAAACCTTTGGAACAACATGAATAATAGCTGTAAAACCTATTCCACAGTCCAAGGAACAAATTAAGACCAATACTGTAGGTCTTGACATTGCAGAATCTGTTTGATGTTTTTTAGTTTTTTCTTTAAATAGAAAAATTTAAACTTGGTTTAATTTTGTTTGCATTTTATTTTTTTATTTTTTTTGGAGCTTATATTGAATTTTAGTCAGTTTTATTGTGGAAACGTGGTAGGAAGCAGGTACTACAGCGGTGCAGCGAATAGCACTGGCGCCTCAGTCCAAAGGTCCCAGCTGAGACATTTCTGTTTGAAGTTTGCTTGTCACATAATGATGGATGGATGGACATATTATAATAAACATTACAAAGAGGGCAAAACTACAACTGTATGTTATGGAAATTTTAAACTGAATTGATTTTGGTGAATTGTTTTCTGAGAAGAAATTCAATAGCTTGCAACAATCAAAATCGCATGTCTGTTTCATTTTGGGCAGTTTCATAGAGCCCCCCTTACTGGCAATACTGCAACTTTCAGAATACAAAAATGTACTTCAGTTTAATTTAGGTGAATTTTCTTTGAAAAACAAATTCAATAGCTTCTCAAGCATATTAAGGACAGTGATTAAACCAACTGTACTTAATAGAGAGAGTCCTACTGGCCACATTACAACTTTCAGAATCCAAAAATGTACTGTAAATGTAATTTTTGTATTCTGAAAGTTGTAGTGCAGCCAGTCGAGGGCTCTCTATTAACTATAGTTGGTTTCATTACGGTCTGTCTTATGGCGACTGTAAAGGTATATGGGTATGGTAAAATTACTGAATCTGACATAAACAATACAATAAAACGCAGTATGTCATGGGGAACAGCAGCATTGCATGGCAGCAATGATCTAAATGCATACAAATTTGTATATTAGTGGTTACGCATCTTGTTTTAAACCAATCTGGTGGTGATGGCAGAAAGCTGCTTTACCAAACTTTGTGGATCTGAACTGTCTTCCAGTCACCTCTTACATCAGCTGTTGTTGTTCTCGTGTTATGAAGTATGAATTTCTTCAATGATGGTGGAGAAATATATCATGAATTATTTTGTAAATTAAGCAAGCATCTGCATGAGATGGGGAACGATCAAATTGTATTTCCAGGTTACGTTACAATGGTGAACGATTGTTGGCTTTTTGCCCAGAATTCTTAATACTTTTTTACGTTTGTATAATGAGTGGTTATACTCGCTTCCACATATAAATGCTCTGGTAGGGGCTGCTGATGGACCACTGTCTTGTCGAGTCGGAGTTAGTTCTGTAATTCTCATGTTTGTAAAGTATTATGGATTTTTAAAAGAAATAGATTTCTGGTAGTTAACTTTGTAGACGGTTCCTTGCGTGTCGGGAGGGCAAGAAGCTGTCAGCTTTAAATTGAACATTCGTTCGGTTTTGTCGAAACGTATTAGCTTTGTAGCTTGTCTTTTGTATCCGTATTCC
This sequence comes from Conger conger, assembly GCF_963514075.1. Lineage (NCBI taxonomy): Eukaryota > Metazoa > Chordata > Actinopteri > Anguilliformes > Congridae > Conger > Conger conger. The sequence goes on from NC_083775.1 coordinate 24,554,868, forward strand.
GAATTTGTCATTTGTTTCAGTGTGTGACGTTTCCGTTCCTGGCTAATGAAGCTGGAATCCGAGTATCCCAATATAAAACCAACTTCGGCAATTTCGTTGGAGCCAAGTAGATAAGGCAGTTCACTGAACATATGAACTACGTTATAAAATAACGGATAGTTCGTCATTAGCTAACAGTTAGTTATAATGTGTTTATCACCTACATTGCGGCTATTTGGCAGCTAGCTAAGTAACGTACAAGAGCAACAGGTCGATCGCCAAGTAAACTACATAGTTATGTAGCTAACCACCTTGCTCAAAGTTAAATTGCTAAGTTGTTTGCAATAGAAATGTTTGGCTAGTGTATAAACTATAACAGAAAAGAAGACAGACAGTTGGTTTGGCGATTGTATAAACTGCTAAATAAGACCGCTGGCAAACATGGAGAGAATTCGTATCAAACGACGTGGAATCTTACCTTTACTCTAATTGCAAAGTCTGTGCTGCCAGTGGGCTAAATGTTCCAGCGATAGCCGCACAGAAAGCTCCGTGAAGTTGGCAAATGTTGCTGGCCACAATTGGAGACTTCCGGTTCGCATTTATCAAAATAAAAGTTCGATGAATAAAATTATTTATTGTATATAACTGTAATTGTCCATTTTCATTGTTAAATTAATACAGTTGGATATGATTGTGATGTATTTGCAAAGAATATAAAATTGTGCACAAATTTCAATAAAAACTTTGCCACCAGTTGTTGCTGTCTGTCAGGTGTGGTATGGGCATGCATTGCCATAGACCGTCAATTGCCAACCAGCTCATTTGCATAGCTCATAACTCAAAAACTATAAACTGTTACCAAATGAAAGGGGGTATTGTTCCGTTCTCAGGCGTCCAGGGGTAGGAGGGAGTACGCAAAAAAATTATAATCAAATAAAATGACTGGGAGGATATATTTGAGCGTTATGGGAGTGAAAAATGATCAAACAAACCAGGTTTGAGGTGCAATAAGTGTATTTACAAAACTACAGTGGCGGTGCTATTTACAGTTTTCAAACAAATATTCACAAGACAAAGACACATGGGGTACGAGGCCAAGGGACCTGGGTGTTGCCAAATCAATGAAATTAACAAAACCAAAGAGAGCTAAAAATAAAATACATACTAATTGTTCCCTGAACAAAATAATATCTCTCTACTCTATAATCAAAATGACATAGGTGGCAATCACCCCTTTCCTAAGGTGTCTAAACAATTGTTCACTCTACGTGCAGCAACAGTGTATAGAGGCCTCTGTCTTACCTGCCCCAGGGCCTACACAGGGACAACCACATTCACACGAGTAGGAGAACAGATAAACACAGATAAACACACATACACACAACTTTGTTCTCAATAGAATGAGCAGCCAAGTCTAGCATAGCCCCCTATAGGGCAGCCAACACACAGTTTGTATAAGCAGAGGAGGGACGTGATTGGTGGAGGCGTGACCAGGGCAATGATGATTGACAGCAGGGACAACGAATGGAAATGGTTGATGGCTTAAGGGGGAAACAGACAGACATACATACGTGGAACGTAACAGGTATACATTTGTTAGCTGGACCCATAGCTTTAATATTCTATAGTCCTTTCTGTGAAATCATGTTCCGAGCAATTGTTGCTGTGTTTCCAGTGTGGGGTGGCCATATGTTGCAATGACACTCATTTGCATAGCTCATAACTCAAAAACTATAAATTGTTTCAAATGAAAGGGGGTATACATTTACTCTATACACCCATATCTTTAATATTCTACAGTAGCTTCTGTGAAATCATGTTCCCAGCAATTGTTGCTGTGTTTCCAGTGAGGGGTGGCCATACGTTGCAATGGACTGTCAGTTGCCACCCAACTCATTTGCATAGCTCATAACTCAAAAACTATAAATTGTTTCAAATGAAAAGGGGTATACATTTGTTAGCTGGACCCATATCTTTAATATTCTACAGTAGTTTCTCTGAAATCATGTTCCCAGCAATTGTTGCTGTGTTTCCAGTGTGGGGTGGCCATACGTTGCAATGGACCGTCAGTTGCCACCCAACTCATTTGCATAGCTGATAACTCAAAAACTATAAATTGTTTCAAATGAAAGCGGGTATACATTTATTCTATAGACCCATATCTTTAATATTCTACAGTCCTTTCTGTGAAATCATGTTCCCAGCAATAGTTGCTGTGTTTGTAGTGTGGGGAGACCATACATTTCCTAGAATGCAAAGTGTTTTTGTTTTTTTTCATTGAAGGGAGGGGCTATATAAAGCCTGTTTTTGCTAATGCCATTCAGAACCTCTGCATTCCCCTTTTGTCAGAATTTTGGTTATCTAATATTTTCAGAACTTTTGCTTTGTACCTGTGAACTACCCTTTTGACAAGACCATTTTTATTGTTTGATCAAACAGGTAAGATTGCTTAATTTTATTTACTCATTTTTCACAGGCTTGATTTTCTATGGTAATTTGTTAACAAAACTGTTGAATTTTTATTACCCTTTTGGAAATCACTTTTAAAAATAACATGTGCACACCCAACACTTGAAGTGAAAAATTATCTTTGAAAAAATAGCACTTATTAGAAGAAAACAGAGAAAGCTATTCTTTGCTATTTGAAGCCACATATTTTATTTCAACCTGTCAATATTGTTCTTCAAATCTTTAAAAGTCAGTTAAATGTGAAAATGGAATTTTGCAAATGAGGCAATTTGACCAATTATTTATTTCATATGGACATTTCTTTTCACGTATGAAAAAAGGCAATCGCAAGTTAAAATGTCCAGTTAACATGCTGCGGAATTCAAAATGACAGTTGGAAAAAGCAATAACAACAGTTACTATGGTAACTAGAAAGTTCTTACTGCTGGGCAGTGATTTGTAGAAACAGAAATCCCATAGTGCATTGCCCCATAATTTTTTTATTTTACAGTTTGTTCTGGTGGTTGGAGATTCCCATCTGCGGGGCTTCGTAGATGGGTTTGTGGCCATGCCGAAAGGATGTCTCTCCTTCGGTTTTAGCTGCACTCCTGGTGCAAGTGCAGCTGGACTCAAAAAGGAGGTTATGGCGCTGGAACTGTCGAGGCTAGTCGAGGCGCACCATCGAGGAAGCTGGGAAGGACTTCGCAAGCCTGCTACGGTGTGCTTTATACCGCTGGCCTGAGGTAGATTTAATCTGCAAATGTGGACAAGTGCAAATAAATAAACATAAAGATTTTCTCATAATAAATTCGACCGATTTAACACAAGATAATATAAAAATTGCGTTAGATTCCGAATCTGGATGTCAAACGTACTTGTGTAACTGCGGAAATTCAAAAAACAATTATTTTGACCTACACAGAGCAATTGTTCATCTTCCAAAAACGCTTATCGTGGCATGTAATCCAGTACCACTTGAGGTACATCAAAATGTTAGCCTTAGATCTGTATTTAAACAGCAAAAATATACATTGGTAGCTGTACTAATTGGATTACATTATTACCCACACGTGATTATATTTTAAAATGACAATACCTGGAAACGACACTGGGTTTTTTGAAAAAACGGAGTACACTTTTGATTTAATACAAAAAATAATTCTAGTCTAAATTCATAATATGCGTATTTGACTGCATATCTTCAAAAGAGCAAGTAGAGCATTGTAAAGTAGAAGTTGCTCACTCGTGTTCTGCTCGATGCATGTCCAAATCCCCTAATCAAAATACATGTATTAGCTCAAAAATAAATTTACCCATTAACTTAGAATCGCATGATCTAGCGATTCTGAAAGGAAGCAATTGGCTAAATGATTCCATTATAGACACATACCTGTCATTTTTAATCAGAACAGTACCCGAAAAAAGAATTATTGCAGTCCCCTCTACATTTGTTAGCCAGGAACTGTATAGTTTGTACTGCGAGACAATTGAGGTCTTGCCAAATTTACCAAATTTAAAAAGAAATTGGTGGAGATTTAAATTTGTCCTTGTTCCAGTTAATTTAGATTTGTTACATTGGACCATGATTCATATTACAATGGAACATTGCAGGATATTAGAGGGAAAAATATTTTTGAAAGCAATATTAATGGATTCACTGAAGCACCACAACTCATCTTTATTAGCAGTTCTTGACCGTCTATTAGTCTATTAGACCGACTATACAGTATTTTGGCATTACAGGAAAACTACATCCAGTAAATTTCGTTTTTGAATATGCTCACCAATGTCCTTCCTTTCCAGGTCAGTTAGATGGGAGCAGCTGTGGACTTTTCATTTGTCTGTTTTTGAAAAGTATAATACTTGATAGTAATCAGTTAAACTGCAGTCCAAGTAAAATGCGAAAGGTTGTCCTAGATGACTTACAAAATTAAATACTCGTTAGAATTAGCCCAACAGTAAATCCTCCTTACAATTAAGGCCTTGGTTTGTTTCCAAGTCCCATCTGTGTCCCTACTTACTTCCCACTGCCATATTGTCGTTTTTTTCCCTTGTCTTCATCACAATCATGCTGCAGCACTGAGACACCCCCCACATACCGCCCCAGGACCGCCACCTCCTTCCTCTGCACCCTGCCAATCTCCCACACATTCAAAACCCATCACACAAACAAATTGTTCAGAATTAATTGTTAATTGTTTGATCTGACCATCATTGTCACCCGTAAGCCGGCCAGAGGAGGATGGGCCCCCCCACTTAAGTCTGGTTCCTCCCAAGGTTTCTTCCTTCTCCGCCTTGGAAGTTTTTCCTTGCCACTGTTGCCCTAGGCTTGCTTTTGTGGGGGAAAAGGCTGGGGCTTGCTCTAAAGCTGTGTTTCTCAACTCTAGTCTTGCCGGAAGGTTTTTGTTGTAACCAGAAACTGAAACAACTAATTTAATAACTGATCCAATCATACCACCAAAAATGCCCTTAATTAAATAAATCAGTTCCTGGTTGAGAAGCACTGCTCTAAAGCATGTACTGACATATATAGCGTGAAATGTGCAACACAAATAAAGTTGATTTGACTTTAATTTCATTGTAAAGTTGCATGGTTTGGGTTTATCCCTGGGTATATAGGTCTATAATGAGCAGCTTGTGAATTGACAGTCTATAGCAATGAATGGCCACCCTGCACCTGACACACAGAAACAATTGCTGGGAACATGATGTCACAGAAGATATGGGTCTATAGAGTAAATGTATACCCCCTTTCATTTGAAACAATTTATAGTTTTTGAGTTATGAGCTATGCAAATGAGTTGGGTGGCAACTGACGGTCCATTGCAACGTATGGCCACCCCACACTGGAAACACAGCAACAATTGCTGGGAACATGATTTCACAGAAACTACTGTAGAAAATGTAAGATATGGGTGTATAGAGTAAATGTATACCCCCTTTCATTTGAAACAATTTATAGTTTTTGAGTTATGAGCTATGCAAATGAGTTGGGTGGCAACTGACAGTCCATTGCAACGTATGGCCACCCCACACTGGAAACACAGCAACAATTGCTGGGAACATGATTTTAGATAATAAATGTATAATTTTATAGATATTATACATAGATTTAATGTATGCCCCTTCATATTTGCCAACATTTTTTTCAAACAGTAAGCAGGTATGCAAATGAGCTGTTATTGAACCGACAGTGTCAAGCAATTTAGTTGCTTGCTGACTTTTATAAGTTCTATCAGCAATGAATTTAAACAATGGTAATTATGTGAGGAAGCGCAGAAAATGCGGTAACTATGTTCTCATTATTTAACGTTACTCAGCAGCTCTTATTTTGACGGAAAATCACAGGAAGTTGAGACCGGAACTTCTGTACAGGAAGTCTAATTGTTGCTAGCTTCATGGAGCTGATTGGGCGGAAATGACGTTTAATTTGGGCGGCACGGTGGCACAGAGGATAGCACGATCTAGGGTTTGAATCCCGACCTGGGTCTTTCTGTGTGGAGTTTGCATGTTCTCCCCAGGTCTGTGTGGGTTTCCTCCAGGTATTCCTGTTTCCTCCCATTAACAGGGCGTTGCTGCAAAAGAGCAGTGTGTGTGCTCAGTCAACTTACCCTGTATAAGTAAAGGTTAATAATGACTAGAAGAGAGTGCTATGGTAAGATGAGAAAGTTTAGGCCATACACACCATCAACATGTTTGGGCACCTCATACCTATGGTCAAATATGGCGGGGAGTCATTGATGTTCTGGAGATGTTTTGCTGCCAGTGGTCCAGGGGCACTATTTAAGATCAATGGCACAAAGAATTCAACAAAGTAACAGTAAGTCTTCTGGTTGCCTCTGCTAAGTAGTTGAGACTTGGTCATAGTTAGATTGTCCAGTAGGACAATGACATAAAATATACACCAAACATACACTCAGTGAGCACTTTATTAGGTATTTAGACTTATTTTTTAGACTTCTACTGCTGTAGCCTATCCACTTACAGTTAAGATGCATTGTGCGTTCAGAGATGTTCTTCTGCATACCACTGTTGTAATGTGTGGTTATTTGTGTTACTGTCACCTTCCTGTCAGCTTTGACCAGTCTGGCCATTCTCCTCTGACGTCTCTCATTAACAAGGCGTTTCTGTCTGCAGAACTGCTGCTCACTGGATTTTTGTTTTTTGCACCATTCTTTGCAAACTAGAGACTGTTGTGCGTGAAAATCCCAGGAGATCGGCAGTTTCTGAGATACTCAAACCACCCTGCTGCCAACAACAATCATTCCACAGTCAAAGTCACTTAGATCAAATTTTTTCCCCATTCTGATGGTTGGTGTGAACATTAACTGATGCTCCTGACCCGTATCTACATGATTGTATGCATGGCACTGCTGCCACACACTTGGCTGATTCGTAATCGCATGAATAAGTAGGTGTAATAAAGTAAAAATGTTCCTAATAAAGTGCTCAGTGAGTATACATCAAAATCCACACAGAAATGGTTAAGAAAAACAACAACCATGTTCTGCAATGGTCATCTCAGTCTCCAAATTAAATTAATTGAAAAACCTGTGTTCAGAACTGAAGAGGGTCATATCCCAAGGATATCAATGATTCTTAGAATTTCTGCATGGAGGAATGGTCAAAAATCCTTCTAAATGTGTTCTCTAACCATATTACAAATGATAGGAAAAGACTCATGGCTGTCATCTTTGCCAGGGGTGTTTGCACAAAGTATTAAACCAGGGGTTGACTACTGACCAAAAAGCACCTGCACACTGGCCCTTTGGGAAGTGTTCCCACCTGGGCCCTAAACAGGTGAGATACAGGCGCTTCATTCAAACGTCAAACAATATTCACAACAACAAAGTCAGGAAAAGGGCTTGCTAAATTAAATTTTCCATCCATTTTTAACCTCATAAGAATGTTCCATTCATTTAACTGGGCACATGTTTTAGCATTTGTTTGCCACTAGAGAGAGACAAACTCCGGTTAGTAACTTGCCGTGTTAATGTGAGCATTGCATTGTAGGAAACCAGACATAAGCAGGGTAAGACATTAAGGCCGTGGTCTCAAACTCAGTGCCATAGAGGTCCGTGTGTATGCTGGTTCTTATTCCAGGCAATGCACGCCAAAAAAATTAAATAAAATAAACAATATGATTACAGAGATACACTCAAAATGCTGAACAAATTTTGTACTTTATTAATGTTGCAATGAAACCAACAAAAATCACCAAAATCAAGTTTCCATAATTATTGGCACCCCTGTTTTAGAACTTGATGCAACCACCTCTGGCAAGGATATGGAGTCTTTTCCTGTAATGCCTGTAACGGAAAGGTTAAGGGCTATTCGAATATGCAGATCCTTGTAAGATCCTTCACATACACTTATCAACTATCTTCTTCAGTTCAGCTCACAGTGTTTTGATGGGATTGAGGTCCGGGACCTGAGATAGCCATTGCAGGACATTGATTTTGTTGTCACGGAACCATTTCTGTCTGGATTTTGAGGTCTGCTTTGGGTCATTGTCTTGCTGGAAAGTCCACCCACAGCCAAGTCTCAGTCTTGTGGTAGGTGACGCATGGCTGCAATTTTGCGCCAGAGTGCTCTCCACACACCAGCTGAGGTGGAGAGGGAGAAGACAATGTTTTGCCAATTGAATCAGGGGATACAACTAGGCTACAAACCATACACAAAGAAGACCACTAGTTCATGACTGACAAGTTAGTATGAAACGACTCTAAATAGGAGTAATAGGGAGAATCAAGGTGTGAAAATTCACAGTGAAGTGATCACTGCAAAGCTATCAAAACCCTCAGGATATGAACAAACATATACATATCCACTGTTTTCCTTCTTATGAACAGCTGTGGCTATCAATATAATATTTCTGTGGCATGTTTGCTGCATTACAATTTGTGTGCAAACAAAAGTACAATACCACTGACAAAAACAGCTTGCAGAAAACTTTTTGTTAACTTATTTTGTTTTTTTAAATTAGCATAGAAATTGGTAGACCTATAACAAAAGCAAGGACTTGGGTAATTTCTAAACTGAATGGTGATTTTTTTTTGCACAATAATAATAATAATAATAATAATAATAATAACCCTGTCCGCCCACAGTACATTGTTTTACACTCTATCAGGCTACACAGAAAAACCATTACTGTGCTTTCCTCAAAGAAACAAAGAACCTGTCGAATTACCTGTCATGTTTCACATTGGATTGGACTCAACATGCAACGTAAAAATGACGAACGCTCCTGGCATGAGGATTCCACGCGCGCCACCTGCTCCATACTAGACGCACGCGCTGCCAGTCATCTGGGAGAAAAGAGGCAGTCCACTTGTAAAGAAAATTAGCAAATGCAAATCAATAAATTATCGCGCCGTAACACTATAGGGAAGTGATGTATCGGTACAGCCGGTGACATCAGCGTCTGTGGGTAAACCGCACCACTGGATCCGGTGTCGTCTCCCTTCTCGGTGTCTCAAACGCCCTACGGCCCAGCGCATATTGGGTTTCCCAACTAGTTTGCCTCCTGGACCATTTCTCAGGCGCGAGACAGGTAAGCAGATGAGTAAGGTTCAGTAAGAGCCATGATAACCCGCTCCCAAAAAGGCAATTGAGACTTTTAACGCTGACACGGTGGCTTCTTATCATTCTGAATTCCTTAATCAGGCTAATAGCTTCATGCTCAGATAACAGACTGACTTGACAACCTTTTTAATGGAAAACAACTATAAATGTAGGATCTATTGCACCTAAACTGTTTTGCCTGCTATTCTTCTTAAAGAGCTTTCTCTCTTCCAGATTCTTTGGGAAGATTTGACATTATGGGCTAACTGCATGCCCTTTCCAAGCACCCCCATGTTCTTTTATCAGAGAAATACTGTTTCCAACGACAGATTCGACCGCAGATACTCAATGCCATGATTATGAAAGCATACATATATGTCAATCCCATGATATTGATGTGGACCAGAATGGCCAATAGACTCATCCCACTTTGTCACAGCAATGTGCTTTCAGATAATAATTTTAGCAGTTTCAGTCATAATTGTTTGGCAAGTGAGTTGTTTTTTCTGAGAAAAAGGAAAACATATTGTAACATACTGACATAATTTGCTGGCCGTAGTGTTTCCCCTAAGAGAAGACCTCCCCCTAATTGCCCACCTACACCACTTCCAGAATGAACCTAGCTTCCCCATGTAGTCTCCCATTCAAGGAGTAACTAAGTCAAGCCTGCTTAGCTTTAGTACAATCCACATAGCACTAGCTCATGTAGGAGTACAGAGAAATGCTGCTGAAAAAAAATTAAACTATATGCATTATCAAAAGGATTAATGAGGCAAAATGCCAAAATGGCATGTATTTCTGCATGGAAAAAGTAAAGTCATGAAAGATTGCAATACATTGCATACTGTATTACTATTGTCTTTATTATGTGAGCTCCCACCATCACCTGGTGTCTACTAACATGACCCCCACGCACACGCATACACACATGTACGCACACTCTCTCACACACACACTATCTCTCTCTCTCTCTCTCTCTCACACACACACACACACTCTCTCTCACACACAAACACTATCTCTCACACACACTCCCTCTCTCTCACACACACACACACAATCTCTCACTCTGACACACACACACTCTCTCACACACACACTATCTCTCTCTCATACACACACACTCTCTCACACACACAAACACACACCCTCTCTCTCTCACACACACACACACACACTCTCTCCCAAACACACACTCTCTCTCTCTCACACACAAACACACACCCTCTCTCACACACACACACACACACACACACACACACACTCTCTCTGACACACACACACTCTCTTTCTCACACACACACATTCTCTCTCTCTCTCTCTCTCTCTCTCTCTCATACACACACACAATCTCTCTCTCTCACACACACACCAGGGGAGAGTGATGATTGTACCTGTTAGCATCTGCATTAAGTAAAATTGATTGCAGGACACAAGGGCACTGCTCCAGAGTTTCTGATATAAGGTGAACCCTGAATCAGCGTATCGGGATAAAAAGTGATAGCACAGTGTTTACCTCTCTCAAGTGAATGAGACCAGAAGGTTAAACTACTGTGACATTCGTCATGACATTCCACTATCAACATATATCGCATGGATCTCAGGCACATTAGATTTGCATGAGCAGCCTGGACAACAATCTGACACCATCTGTCCCGAGGTTTATCTGTCAGACTCACAAAGCGATTTAGTATTGAGGGAATAAGAGTATGTTCACACTTGCTGTTCTTTTTACAGTTTTGAGAAACTATATTGGCTACCTGGCTGAGTGTCATTTTTTTCATTTTGTACTTTATGCTCGAAATTCCATGGGGTTAATTTACAAAACAATAAATATGGGGACACTGATGCAGTTCAATTATTGAAGTTAAGATGAATATTTAAATGAAAACGCATTTATTAGAGAGAGAGAGAGAGAGAGAGAGAGAGAGAGAGAGAGAGAGAGAGAGAGAGAGAGAGAGAGAGAGAGAGAGAGAGAGAGAGAGAATTACAGAATTTTCACAGAATTATTTTACACAAAAAAGACCTCCATATATGTCTATAGCATATAGCATCCCTGCACCATCCCCACGGGAGGTTATAAATAGTAAAGGTTAATTAGCTAGGTAGGAAACTCGAGCTTGACCTGTCAGTTAGAATTTGATACGTGGACAGGTAACTCAAGGATTGTCCATTGTCAGTGCAATGAGACCTATATAAATCCATCCTGAGACCAGAGAGATACCACATTGCCTTAACTCCTTTCTGGAATCGTCAGCTGGGCAAACGCACCTCAAACGGTAAGTAAAGGACCGTTTGTACAGTCTGATGCTCTCGGCTGGCTGATACTGTAAATCGTGGGGATGTCTTTCGCGACTGGTAACTGAAGAAACGACTGCTTACATGACTACTGCCAGGAAAGGAAAGACTGGAAACCGTTCCGTCGTCGTCGTGCGGTTGCCAGTTTGTTTGCAATATAGGGGGGAAAAGTTTCCATAAACTGCGTATTTTAAGAAGTTCTGAAGTTTGAGCAATGCATCACTTGAATGCAAAAGAACTGCCTTCGGAATGACGCAGCATCTCAGCTGTGTCAGCGTCTGCAAGCTGCTTATCGATAAACAATTCATAGTTTAAAAAAATATAATTCAATGAAGGAAAAAAAACAAACAATGAAATATGGATCGGAGCCACGACTCGAGAAGAAGCCTAGCAGATAGCTTTCTGTATACTTTCTCTTAAATAGGCTAATCTACCATTCCAGACGTACGGGGATTTGTTAAAGCCTGAAGACTTTGGAATTTACATAGACTACTTTGTTTTCTTGGTCATAGTTGAGATGTGCAGTGCACTCGATGCCTTTAGTTTGCTACCCCGTCGTGCTTAACTTTGTTGTGTGGATAGTCTGAGTAACCTACAGTGTTGCTATCTCATCCATAAGTGCAATAGCCTGAACCTCCTTGCTCCTTCTCCTGATGAAGGTAATTAAACATGTATGTTGCTGAACTTGGCAACCGCGTTGGCAATATTGTCGCATATATATGCTTGTGCAGGTTTGCATTGAGCGTCTCACTAGTCCTACGTGGTTGGCGCAAACTTTCAGCGCAAGTTTACGTGAGTTCTCGCTCGCGCGCGTTTGTGTGTGATAGTTTAATATTTCAGTAAATATCGACGTATACCACTGATTTTGTAACCGTTGTGCCTTCTACAGGACAAACATGTCAATCACTTCTATCCTCTCCGCTGCCGCCATTGACGGTGCCGTCAAGGATTGTCAAGGTATGGCCATCATTACTTGGCGATTGTGATTGAAAAAAATTACCTTGTGCTATATTCGAAAATGTTTCAATGTCCATCATTTGAAATAACAGAATGATTATTGCAGAAATATATATTGCAACTATTGCAGCGAGACAGAGATCTTGTAGACAACATATGGATGCTTTTTATGAAATAGTCTGTTTTTAACTACTTCGTTTTATTGCAGAGCTTAAAAGAAAAGCTCTAGATGATTGAAGCTTAATTTGTCAATTAGATGAATGAATTAGACGAATGTAGGCCTACCGTATTTAACAAAGTCTTTAAGCTGGAGGGGAAACTGTACCACAATTTGTCTGCCGTTTGAGCGCTGATTTGCATCGTGCTCTTTTTCCTGACCAGCCCCGGATTCCTTCTGTTATAAGAAGTTCTTCCAAATGTGTGGTCTGACCAAGAAAAGTGCACAGGAAGTCAAGGATGTGTTCAGTGTTCTGGACAACGATGGCAGCGGTTACATTGAGGAGGAAGAGCTGAAGTCAGTATATCTTTACTCTTAAATCTGTGTTTTAAACCAAGGTTTGGTGGTTCTTCAAATATATCTTACCTATATTAACGAGCCACGAGGACAAATACACAAAGAGGACTTCTATTAAATGTGTGAAAATATTTGTATTTGTACTTGGACAGTGGAAAATGTAACTTGATTTTTAAAAAGAATTGCTTTGCAATTTATGTCATATGTCCAAGCCCTGGTTGAGGATTCCACAAGTTAGCTACCACTACATTGGCTCCTCCCAACAACATAATTGAAACTCACAGGCTACCAGCTGTCATCAGTGGCAGATACACCTCTCCTCCAATCAGCACCAGCTTCCCTGTTATATAGGGTGGTCTGTACAGTGTACAATTGTGCCTGGATCTCCTGTAGTACTATGTAACCAGCAGGGTGTAAAATAGTCACTGACTCTCCTGTAGTACTGTGTAACCTGCAGTATGTAAAATAGTCCCTGGCTCTCCTGTAGTACTGTGTGACCTGCAGGATGTAAAATAGTCACTGGCTCTCCTATAGTACTGTGTGACCTGCAGGGTATAAAACAGTCACTGGCATTTATATAGCATTGTATGGCCTGCAAGGCATACAATTGTCACAACCAGTGTGGTGCATCTGAACAGCGAGCGATATGTTTCAAAGGTTAGGCTTGGTTGGATTTGGGGCCAGTTCAAGGAGGCTCTGAGTAACAAAACAGAGCCAGCTTATGGAGGCTCTTCTGATTGGTTTGCACTTCATTGAGGTTGTGATTGGTCAGAATTTAGGCCAGTTTAAGCACGCTGTGATTGGTCAGATTCCAAGGCCAATTAAAAGGCCATTGTGATTTAACACTCGTTTGTAATGGCAATGTTTTTGGCAGGTTCTTCCTACAGCGATTCTCTTCTGGGGCTCGTGTACTGACCGATAAGGAGACCAAGGCCTTCCTGTCTGCTGCTGATGGTGACAATGATGGAAAGATTGGAGCGCAAGGTGCCGGCCCCTCTCTCCCTGCCTCCCTGCCCTCCTTCTCTCAATCCATTTTGCTCTTCTCTCACCTCACTGTCACAAATTTATCCGAAATGGATTTCATCCTCCCCTGGAGTTTTAATAACTGGCTCAAAGCCCATTAACCAAAAATGAAGAATTATCTGGAAAAAAGAATAACTTGCCAAATATTCTGTAGATAACAACTTGGGTATTCTAACTGTAGGCATCATAAATATAATGCAATGCAGAAATCATTGAAATGTCTGAACAGTAGAACCAAGCTACTCCTATGTGAATACTCAGTGTTAATGGATGTTATAAATGCTGAGGGCCAACAAAGCTTCCTGCTAATACAAAGCCACCTCCTGCTAATGCTAAGCATTAACACCCCTTCCTGCTCAGTGTTAAATGTCAGTCACTGTTTATGCTGACATCCTTCTCCTTCCCTACAGAGTTCCAGACCCTGGTTTCGTCCTGAAGCCTCAAAGACCACAGATCCTTTCCTCTTGGCCCATCACATCAAGTCCTGAACCAGGATGAAACTGTTTTTTTCACTGTCGCCAACCACCCCCCCTGCCCCCGCTTTGTAGCCTCTGTTCTGTTTTTGGTAGTCCCTTGTCGTCAAACATACGCACATAAAAGCACATTTTTATTTGCCCTTTGATAACATTTTCAGGGTGTGCCCCATACCCCCCCTCTCCAAAATGTAATGCTTGCTCCCCACAACAGAGTAAAAACAAAATAATAAAACCCAGCTTTGAACCTGCTTCCTTGGTGTGTTCTGTTCTTGAATCTGTGGCTAAGATGGCTCCATATATAGGTCCATTACCAGCTGTTACTGGCAAAGCTGTTGGCATGCCAGGATGTGGAGAAGTGGCACAATCAAAGTCCAGTCAAAGCGATGCAGTTGAAATGAGGACCAGCTGGGTGGTGAATAGGTGGCTCTATATGCAATGCCTGCTGCTTGTGAATTGGCATAGTGCCAGTTTGAAAAGTGCTGACGGAACCGATGGCAGTCCGATGGGGGTTCCTTGCTGTGGTGACTGATGTAATGCATTCACAGACGTGGTGTGGCAGTTTACTGTGATGGAATGGGAAGACTGAAACAGGTGACGGGGATACGGTTGTGCAGGTCAGGTACTGATGGAACCATACACCTGGCCACGTGCCCATTAAGTATGTGCACACTTATGGATTTATAATGAATTTATAATAATATATAATGTATAATTATAATATACAGATGGCTTATAATGAAAAATTACACGTTTCATGTAAAAAGGTGGAACACAAACTATACTGAAAGCAAGTGCTCCCACACTGTTTTTTTTCCTGAGTTAAGCTAATAACATCCCAGTATGCTGAGGGTCAGACAGTATACAAGAGTCCAGGGACACCTGGTTGTATTATGCCTCATGGCTAGAAGAAAAGACCTCAGTGACTGTGAAGGAGGGGTGATTGGCGGGGCATGTTTGGAAGAAGCCTCAGTGATAAAGGCAGCTGACCTTTCTGATGTTTGACGAGGAAAGTCATCATCAATAAAGGGAAACTGCAAGCTCATGTTTCTGGATTGGGATTTCCAGGTATTAGTTTAAGGTGCAAGGATAAACTAGGGAGTAAATCCAAATCAACATGATGAACAATCTCAGTTTCACTGGGAACAGAACCGGCAAGAACTCGACAGAGCAGGATGGCAGAGTCAATTTGCAGTGCAAATGTACACGCAAATTTGTGGGAATACAGTAGTGCCGTAAACACAGTCGATGGATCCTCAAACTGGCAGCAAAAATGTGATATGGTCTGATGACTCATCCTTCACAATGCTCTTGATAAATGTACCAGTGCATTTGTGCCATGTAAAAGCAAAGGCAAAAAAGTTGCATGCTGCAAATTCAGAAACGGAGCAAATTCAAAAACACCTACAAAAATGAAAACAAATGCAACAGGAGAATCAGTGTACTCTGGTAGAGAGAGCAACACTTGTTCTGAATTAGCAGTGGAAAGAGATATGCACAGCAAGCTTTTGTGACGTGATGCTAACTCGCTGGTTAGCTAACATTATTCTTTGACACTTGTGGACCACCATACTCATCCCCTTAGAAGGTGAGGGAAATGCTAAACGCTACTCAATGATATGATTTTGAGTGATCATCTTCATCCATACTGTCAGAAGGACAGAAGGTAGAACTGGAGCTACCAGTGACAGAGCATCAGGGGTGGATGAGATGCATCTGGAAATTTTGAAGACATTTGTCAGTGTATCATGGCTGACACAAATCCTTAATGTTGTGTGGTATGGAAGTTCTGACTCTGACTCTGCCTATGCTGCAGCCAACAAGATGGCCCCTCTCTGCCTACAAGACATCATTCAGCCCCAGTCTCCAGCTCAGCCACTCTGCCAGCCGTGTGAATGGCTCTCACTTGTCCCAACTGCGGAGCTTCTCCACTTTAGCATCCCAGTGGTGGAATGACCTCCCCATTCCTACAAGAATTGCTCCGTAACTTCCCATTTTCTGCTGCGGTCTTAAGACTCATCTCTTCACACTGTACCTTAACTCCTGTGCAGGAGTGCCCTAATGTATTGTCACTTGTTTTTCCGCCTGTCTATCTTTACGCCCATGTATTTTATACCTTAATCCAGGACTTTTGACTTTGTATTTTTCTCGGCACTGTCGTTCCTCAATTTGTAAATGTCTTGGTATGGTAGTTTGACTTGGCCTATCTATCTTGTGAACTGGACATATGTTCATGCCCTTACAACCAATACTATATGAATTGTCCCTTATCTGACCTTGATATGCACTGATTTATACGTCACTTTGGATAGAAGCATCTGCTAAATAAAATGTAATGTAATGTAGTGAATCTTACAGATACAGTGATTTTTGTGGTAAGTGGCAGGTATAGTGAGATGCGTGACCTTTAGCAGGTAGTGAGGCAGTGTCACTCTGGCTGTATCAGGTAGCACCTGACTCATGTAAATGAAGCCACCGGGATCTCCAATGTACACATCACAGGACAATCTACATAGTTCACAGTTCACAGATCTGTCGGCATTAGCATTTGGAACTCCTGTCTCCCATGTGCCCCACCAAAGCACCCACTGCACAGTGCAAAACAGAATCCTGACCAGAAAAAAATCATCCTATTATGCTATAAGAACAAAATAACCAAATATGGTAAAGGGTAACAGGGTGCTTTGAGTTTACAAACAGTAAAAGCAGGGTTGAGAGTGAAACCCATGCCTGTATTTAGCCAGGATGTTTATTTCTGTGTGACTGAGGAGAACATGCAGTTGAGAATAGACTGAAAACAAAACTATTGTGGATAGGTTACATGTTGTTTGTATCGTCTGTGCAATAAAATATCAAGGTTAATATCTATATATTTCACTACTGCATTTACTGCATAACTATTGAAATATAACCATTGTTTTGGAGGCAATACAGTTCCTACTTTTGTAGGCAGTTTGTCACCTGCTTCAGTAGTTTGTTTCTTGGCAAAAAATACCTTTTTATATTCCATCCATCCATTCATTATCTTAACCCGCTTATCCTGAACAGGGTCGCAGGGGGGCTGGAGCCTATCCCAGCATACATTGGGCGAAAGGCAGGAATACACCCTGGACAGGTCGCCAGTCCATCACAGGGCACACACACCATTCACTCACACACTCATACCTACGGGCAATTTAGACTCTCCAATCAGCCTAACCTGCATGTCTTTGGACTGTGGGAGGAAACCGGAGTACCCGGAGGAAACCCACGCAAACACGGGGAGAACATGCAAACTCCGCACAGAGAGGCCCCGGCTGACGGGGTTTCGAACCCAGGACCTCCTTGCTGTGAGGCGGCAGTGTGAACCATCCGTGCCGCCCCTATTTATATTGGCTTTTTTAAATAATATATTTAAGTATAATGTTCAGTTCTGTTTATGTATTATTACTGTATATACAGTTGTTATTTAGTGCTTGTTTAATTGGTTTCAGTGTTACCAAAAAAAAAAAAAAGGTTTTATTTGACCTTATTTGAACTTTCAGTTCTCTGAGCATATTTCCACCTTGTGCTCTACTGATATTTCTATATATTATAAAGCAAGCCAGATGCCCAGAGTTTGCAAGACAGAGAGGTCTGGAAGGTCTGTAGCATCTGATAATGTTTCATAAGATAAAACAGAGCGGTCTCTTTAGTGGCTCAATAGGTTAAGACCAAGATGTAGAACTTTGATATGGACTGATACTGATAGGCAGAGGAGGAAGATGAAAATGGAAGTGACACGGGAATGGGGAGGTTGAAAATCAGACAAGCAGCAGCGTTCTGGATGAGCTGCGTGGAAGAGGCAGGGAGTTGCATATGCCCACGTCAGTCGCTCTCCCAGGGCAGGCCTTCACATGAAGCCCAACAAAAACAACAAGCAAGACATGGGCCGATTACAAATAAACCCCAGGTGTGCTGCCCGTATGGTCAGCCTGTGCCAGCTGTACATGGTGCTGAAGCCCTCACAGGCTCTGGGAAACAGGAGGAAGCTCTGATACAATGAGGAGATGAGTGATATTTTCTCCTCCTACCCCCTCCCTTTTCCTCATTGTTTTAGATATTATCTTCACAGACCTACAATTCCACATTCTTTATTCGATTTGTAAGAGTGTAAAGCATTTCATTGTAACAGTTTCAAAATGTGCATTTTGTTCAAATGTTTTTGTGTGTAAGTATTGCAGTTCCATTGTTTTGTCAGAGCATAGAAAGGAGAAACAATTTAAATACAATACATTTAGGCTTTCCCAAAAGTAATATGTTCCTCATTACAAATAGCGGTGTTGTCTTAAATTCGCTGAAGATGTTTTTGACTAGAGAGAACACCAAAGACGTTTTTATCTCTTTCGGTCTTGAGAAGCAATTATCTCCCAAGACAATCAGGTGTATCGGCTTACATCACCCGTACACCCATGGCTTTTATTTTTAACCGCAAAACTACACGGCCTTTATGTCTACCTTATAAGCAAATAGATGCCTCACAAAGCAATCTACCGAAAATTGAATAATTTAAAGGAAGCCAGTGGCTTTTAGCTTTTGTGCCTGTGTGCATGGGTTTCAGAATAGCCTAAGCGGCGTTAAAGATTTAAAGCAAGGCGGGTGGCACAAAAGCCAAACGGTAGAGCCTGCAGTTTACAGTTACACTGCGGGGGGCGGGGTGCGGGGGTACCCAATGCCTCATGGCAAACCATCCTCCGCCGCTCACATTTCAATTAACATGATGGGCTCAAAACAGCACGCTGATTGCTACCCTCTGAAAATCCCACCTCCCTTTGCAGTTACCATAAAATATCTGCTAATAGTGTTATTTTCTCCCTCTTGTGAAATGTCATCTTTATTGCAAACAGATTAGAATGCTCATTCATGTTTTGTGGAGCCATTGTGTATATGGGTTCTGTGGCTTGTTTAGACCTCATTTGCCAGTGACAGTAGGCGACTGCTGAGTTTGGCCAAGGGGAAAGTGCTTTGGAATGCATACAATGCAAATATACACGTAGACAACCCACTGATAAAACCTGATAAAACAACCCATGATTAAAATGTTACAACCGCAAGAATGTAACATTTTAATCGAAGCCCTTTTGCCATTCTAAAATACATGTGCGCACAGTACGTCCAACAACACAATCAAATGCACCACCCTCTGTGTATTTGAATAGGTAGGCTACATACTGTATCAGGTTAAATGTGGACAGGGGTCCTGGAGGGCTACAGTGTCTGTAGGATTTTGTATCAGGGGTTAAGAACAACCGGACCCAATTGCAGAAATCCAGAGAACAAAGTTCAGTTCAGAATCTTTATTCAAAGATTGGCTGGTCAGACAGGCGGGGTTCAATATGTGGTAAACGGGAATAGCAGGGAATAGGCATTTCATTATGAAGTGTCCAGGCAATGGGTCAATACACCTGCAAACAAGAACAACAAAGATAATTCAAAACGGCGTCGTGGTTACAGGCAAAGGGTCAACAAATGAGCAATTGCAAACAAAAACAAAATCCAAAGTCAGAGGTCCAAAAACAGGCTGATAGACTTGACAGACAGGAAAAGCTAAAGGCGGAAGTCGAAAACAAAACAGGTCGTAACTGTTATCAATCAGGAATAAACGCTGGAGAGTATGGTCTGGACACATAACAATCTGGCGATGAACTAGACAAACAAAGGGGTCTGGGAGGTTTGGGAAACAATCAGGAAGTGAAATGAATGAAGTGACTGAACTGACAGACAGACTATGGTGTGCACAGAGGGTAACAAAACACGGGAACACTAAGCACATAGACAAAAGACTAGACAACGAAAAACACAGATCCTGACATTTTGTGGCTTCCTTTAAATCAGCAGCCAAGTTTTTAGCTCTTTAACTAATGAACGACTTAAATTAAGCACTTAAGAACTGAAACACACCAGAAACCAGCAGATACCAAGGCCTTCCAGTACTTCCGAGACAAGCACCCCTAATGTTGGAGTACCAGGAAAGGCATTTACACCATGGGGCCAGCCAAATCAAGCTAAAGGATACACAGCAGGGTAGCACCTAAAATGTAATGTATGTCAGTCTTGAAATATAATAATGTGTTCACAACTTCCAAAGGACAAATTATTGAAATGCCGCACATTTAGCCGTCTCATTCCAAAAGGTCAGACTTCTCTTTGCCACTGTGTGTCCTTTGTTGTGGCAACGTCATGCTAAATCCTGCCCATACAACCTTGGTGTTAACACTGCTGCTGAGGTATGGCAAAATTCTGTATTTTGATAACAAACTACCTGTGACTACCCCACCTTTGATAATGACCGCGCCCCTTTATCCTGCCTGGCCCAATGGGGATTGTTTGACAACCTCCACCCCCCCACCCCCATGACCTCTCAGGGATCCCAATCCTAGAAGACATCGCTGGTGAAACGCTGCGTAAAGTTTTTTTTTCCTTTTAAAAGCAAGGGTGCAGGGGATTGTGCCGACGCGCCGTAATAGAAGCCAAATGACCAGCCGTCTGTTTTGTGCTGGGTGGCTGGGGTCAGATCGACTGGGGTGACCTAAGTATCCCAGCAGCCTCTGCTCTGCCATGCATCTCTAAACCCCCAATAGTGTCGGAGGACAGGACTATCCACACTCCAGTTGCCATAGCAACACACTGGAAGCTAAGCTTGCTTTTTCTGCCGGATACTCACTCCACATTTGCCCATCCCACGAGCTACTGCATTCAGGTTTGATGTGATGGAGCCAGCAGGTATGCCAAGGTTTATCCAGGCCAAACTTTAAACTTTTTTCCCTGTTTGCAACCTGGTGAAATCTGAAGAACATTGTGTTTCACCAAATTTACACAACCGAAAACAATGCTTCAATAAATGTTAGTTGGCCAGCTGGGTATCTGAAACACTTGCTTGAGAAATGACATCTTTTTGTGACAGTGAGGCGAGTTAATGGTGCTGAAAAATTACACTCAGGCCAGCCTCTGGTGAGCCCTGTTTCGGACACCTGACCTGAGGGTGGGAGAGGGGCTTGTACCTGAGACTCAAACCCTGGATTCCAGAGGAGTGTCACCCCGTTAGAGGTCAGGATGTGAACAGGAAAGAAACTCAACCCAAGCAGCTCCAGCTGCCTGAGCAGTGAGACAGGATACTGTAACAGACAGATATTGGGATACAAGGACAGCCAAGCAAGAGAAACATGACTGTGCAGTAATTATCACACTGCCTGTCTGCGTGCACACACACACACACACACACACACACACACAGTGGGATCCAGAATTATTGGCACCCGACTGGCAATGCACAACATGGGTGTTGCACAACAACAAATACTTAAAAAATAAACAATATAATTATAAACTTGAAATGCCAACATGTGAAGAATACTGCACTTTTTATGTTTCAATGGAAGTGACCAAAATCATATATTCATTTAATAAAAAAACACCAAAATAAAGGTTATTGGCACCGCTGGTTTATAAGAAAAAAAAAATTGAATTGTCATTGCCTTCTAAGGCCTTCTAAACGTGCCCTCTGCATTTGATCCTAATTACTAAGGAGCAGTAGGCAGTCATAGTGCAGCACCCTGAACAACTCCTGAGGCCAGAAGGCTCTGAGGCAAGTGTCTTGGCAATTTACTCTCTCCAATTAACCTGACCTGCATGTGTTTAGACTTTGGGAGGAATCCCACACAGACACGGGGAAAATATATAACCTCTAGACAGAAAGGCCTGGGCAAGGCAGGAACCCAGGACCTTCTTGCTGTGAGGCAACAGTGCTACCCACAACAACCATTTTTAGCTTTTAGTTCAGCACTTAGTGCCTCCACCTCTGTCAAGGACAATAGCATGGAGTCTTTTCCTGTAATGCTTGACCAGGCAGGGAGAAAGGACAAAGTGTGTACAAACGCACAGTTTTGTTTGCAACACAAAATCCATAGATAGAGGCTGAACTGAAATTCCCCCAAGAATGGAATAGAAAAATGTTAAGAAATCCCCTCCTGCTTGTAAAATAAAAACATGTAATAAGGGCACAGCGCTATAATGGCACACATCGGACCACTTCCCTCTGTTCAGACTGACTTTGTAAGAGAGAGGACTGTCGACAGAATTACTACATTTTTAAGGCTTAATTTCCCCATTTTGCTTTTGTCCTGAATATAAAGGGCCATCGCAGTCACAGGCACTCTGCTTGCCCGCAGTGCAGTCACATTGTTTGTATTAGCACTTTACCTCAATGGCTTTGACAAATATCCACTCATGTAACTGGATAAATCCTGAAGTCATGAATAAGTCCGGGTGTCACACAATTAAATAATGTAATGTGAAATGAAACCGCTGAATGCAGGCAGATATTTCTCCTCTTATATAGTGAGGGTGATTAGAACAGCATTATACTCTGAAAGTGATGCACCTGAGTGGCACCTATGTCAGATGACTAATGTTGGTGTGTTACGCATTAACACACTTACCACTTAACACCTGTATGCCTTGGATCCCTTTAGGATAATGTTACAGGTATAGCTGTGTAAGATCTGTCTAGCCGTACCTTCTTTTGTTACAATGCAAATTGTGTTTTGTTAGGTTAATGCTGCACTTGGCGATTATACATTACATTACATTACATTACATTATTGGCATTTGGCAGACGTTCTTATCCAGAGCGACGTACAACAAAGTGCATACCCATAACCAGGGATAAGTTCGCAGAAAGACCCTAGAGGGAAGTACAATTTCAACTGCTACCTGTACAACAAAGATAAGGACGAGGGACTTTTTTTTTTTTTTGAGAACAAATGAACAAACAAACAGAGCAAAAGTGACCAAAGTGAACTATCCAAACACTGCTTACCTAGCCAACTAAAAATACCGATACACAAAGCACATCACAGAGACAACAATTGAGGTTCACAGGGAGGTAGGGAGGGACGGGGAGAGGTACTGCTTGAAGAGGTGTGTCTTCAGCTTGCGCTTGAAGGTGGGGAGAGATTCGACAGTTCTGACCTCAACGGGGAGTTCGTTCCACCACCGTGGAGCCAGAACAGACAATAGTCGTGAGCGTGAGGTGGAGGTTCGGAGAGGGGGAGGTGCCAAGCGGCCTGTGGAGGCTGAACGAAGAGGTCTGGCAGGGGTGTAGGGTCTGATGATTTTTTGTAGGTAAGCTGGGGAAGACCCTTTAACTGCTTGGAAGGCTAGCACCAATGTTTTGAATTTGATGCGAGCCATGACAGGCAGCCAGTGGAGGGAAGTAAGCAGGGGGGTGACGTGTGAGTATTTGGGAAGGTTGAAGACCAGACAAGCTGCTGCATTCTGGATGAGTTGGAGGGGTCTGATGGCGGACGATGGGAGGCCAGCCAAGAGGTTATACATGGCCCCCTGTGCAATGATACCGCAATCTTGTATTCCTTAAGACTGATGTTTTCCACTACGGTATGTCACTCTGGATAAGAGCATCTGCAGATGATTGTGGTGTACTGCCATATTATGCAGGACCTGCTTAGTCACAAGACCCTCACACAGAATGGTTTGAAACTCTGGCTTCCTTGTGCCTTTTTTTGCCATGAAAACGTATGACTGTCCACTGACAGAGTGTACAAAATAACCATGTAGCAATGTGACAAAGTACACCCCCGCCCGCCACACAAACACCCCCACAAGTTATTTCCGTTTAACCCTTTGAGTTTGGTAACTACTGTAAAAACAATGGTAAAACATTCTACTCTTCATAAATCTAAAGACCTCAGTGCCACATGTAAGTCAATTGTAAGACAAATGATGATGATGATGAGATACAAGCAGTGGTGAAGGTGAAGAGTTTCTAAAACTCTCAAAAACTCTCTACCTAAAACATATTTATTTACAGTAAGTGTATACTCAGTGCAATAATGATATTTTAATTCTACTTTTGATCAATGGTGTCATTGTGACATATTTCAAGTGTTTCAGCTGCTGCTCGATTGAAATGCGATATACTGTACCAGCATGGCCTATCACTCATTTTCACACAGTTTAAGTGTGTCAAACTAAGGTCATGAAGACACTTCACTCGCTGCGCACAAGGTATGGTAAAGTCCCGTGAATAGATGTAGGCAAATGAGAACTCAAACCGAGAGCAACACCACCTGACGCACTGCCGAGGATTAGCAGATTGTAACCCTAGTCTTGGCTTTCGAGAAGATTTGATGGGCGCCTTTAATCATGCTGGCGAGGAATGGCCTAAATAAGTAATGTTGACTAAAATTCTTTTGTGCGACGACGCAATTACCAGGGCTTCTGGGGCCGCGAGGAGTCGCAGACGCACCATTTCAGCGGGGTGCCTCGCGTCCGCCTCCCCGCGCCTCAATTATTAATGTCTTTGTTTCGTTGTCACTAAGACTCGTAGGCACCAAGAGCACTGTCAGGCTCAGCTTACTTATTAGGTTTGTCTGAAACTTTAATGTCCCGTCCCCAGGTGATAACAAACTGACAGGTGAACTTCCGACTGAAGCATCAGGTCAAGGCCGATGTCGGGCGAGTAATGGTGGAGATAACAGAGTGAAGTCGTTTTGGCCGTTTGCTGAATTTTGCGAGCCATTTTGCGAGCTAGGTCTAGTGATTACGTTGATGAAGCCAGGCAGAAGTCAAGTGATCTCGTGCACTACGAATGTCACAAGTGGCTGGCATAATGGTGCCAAGTCTTGTGCGTGGCTGGGATTCATCCATAATACATCGCACGACAGCGTCTCGATTTTTTTGAATTTTTTTATTTCATCTTCACTTTTGATCTGTACCTGTAACAATATAAATAAAACAACAAAATCAACAAAATGAAATTAAAAACCATGAGAAAATGTAACCGTCCAGGGAGAAGTGGTATCTAATGCAACTTCACACCTTTGATGCTAGAAATGCAAGGATATTGTTTTCCAAAAGAAGCTGCTATCTGATAGACATAATTCTCATGGCATTTCCTACAGAAAATATACACTCACCGAGCACTTTATTAGGAACATTTTAACTTTATTACACCTACTTATTCATTAATTATCTAATCAGCCAATTGTGTGGCAGCAATGCAATGCATACAATCATGTAGATATGGATTAGAAGCTTCAGTTAATGTTGACATCAACCATCAGAATGGGGAAAAATGTGATCTAAGTGACTCTGACCGTAGAATGATTGTTGGTGGCAGACAGGGTGGTTTGAACACACAATGCATCAGTACTCTGAGTGGATAGGCTACAGCACTAAAAATGAAAAATAAATTCCAAATAAAGTGTATATTATTGCCAATATTGCACCAGAAGTAATACTGATATAAGTATATATCTTTTTACTGATATAAGTTATCCCTGCAATCACTTCACAACAGCTAAATTTACAGTAGACTATACTATGTTTGTAGCACACAAGATGCATGTGTACTGTGTACACAAAGCACACACAGCACCCATAACAAAAATGGGGAAAAAAGGCTGCATATAATAAATAACATAGATAATGATCAATATACTCTTATTTCAATATATTTACTCTCATGTTTCAATGTTTTTTATTTAGTAATCAATTTTTTTTCCAGAAAACCGCAAAATTATTGGCACCCTGTTGTATACTGCCAATAATGTATACTGACTACCTGTTTATTATACTTACCTGCAGTACCACCCCACACCATAAGGAGGTACAGTTGACCCCTAAGATTATCAAATTGATGAGTTGACAGATAGAGATTAAGAGTGATAACTGCAGTGACACATTAGTGAATCTGTAAGCTACGTGAGACTGAATAAAAACCGGTAAACTGAAGTACAGTGAAACTACATCTGTTCAATAAAACCACGTTATCACATATTGGCGACAAGGATACTGGATGGATGGGAGAAGTGCCTGATTGAAGACGGATGTGACTGGATGAGTTCAGGTGGCGGACGGTAGGAAGACGTGCTAATAGGGAGAACTAGCAAGGGCTAATATTGGACCGGAGGATTAACGCGCAGAAACGTAAAGATGAATGCAATGATAGGCGGAGCAGACATGGGAGGAGTACTGCGAGATTCTCGATCAGTTTTTTGAAGCAAATGAAATTGACGACGGAGAGAAGCAGAGAGCTATCCTCATCAGCGTGATGGGACCAGCCACATACAAGCTCATACGGAACCTGGTGAGTCTAGCAAAGCCTAGTTCGAAAACATACAATGAGATAACAACTCTACTGAGAGAGCGCTTCAACCCTAAACCGAGCGAGATCGTACAGAGATTTCCGTCAGCCTAACGAGACCGTCAGTGCATATGTAGCAGAGCTGAGACGATTAGCTCATGATTGTAACTTTGGAACTACACTGGAACAGATGTTAAGAGACCGTCTAGTGTGCGGTATTAATAATGATGATCGGATTCAACGATGTTTACTCTCCGAAACAGACCTCACGTTTGAGAGGGCATACTAGGCCGCTAGTAAAAATACACAAGACCTGCAAGCAAAGCCACCGTTAGCATGTCACAGTATGAAAATGGAGGGAAAAGAGAGAAAGGGAGGAGAATGGAAAACGAGAGAGAAGGAATGCTACCGATGTCATGGAAAGCAACACAGTGCAGCCGAGTGCAGGTTTAAAGAAGCTAAGTGTCACTCTTGTGGAAAAGTAGGGCATATTGGCAAGGCTTGTAGAAACAGAGAAGGTGCACGCCCCACTGAGAAATCACACAGAGCAGAGCGACGCGCGCGTCCACATCGATCACACAATGTAGGCTGTGAGTGTGAGAGGCTGGATGGTGATAGTGATAGTTCGGAACACGAAGAAGAAGCATTCACATTAGCTTGCATGAAAACAGAAACGCCAATACAGAGAAAAAAGCCATTTGAAGTAAATGTGGAAGTGAATAAGAAGAAAGTAAAATTTGAAATTGACACAGGGTGTAGTGTGAGCATCATGAATGAAATGAAGTTTAATGAGACGTGGGAAGAGAAACAACGCCCGTCAATAAAACAAACCAAACTCTCACTCAAATCATATACAGGAGAGAAAATTAAAGTAGTAGGAGTGGCTGAAGTGGAAGTAAACTATGCCCAACAGGTGAAGACGTTGTCCCTAGTGGTGGTGAAAGGTACTGGACCTAGCTTGTTAGGAAGAGGATGGCTAGAGGCCCTGAAGCTGAAGTGGGATGAGATAAAGCATGTGAGGACACAGACACAGAGATTACCAGAAGTGCTCATGAAACATGAGGATGTTTTCAAGCAAGAACTTGGCATGTTAAAAGGCATGAAAGCCACAATTCGTGTGTCTGCTGAAGCCCGTCCAAAGTTTTACAGGTCCCGCTCAGTTCCGTACGCCATGAGGGTGAAAGTAGAAGAGGAGATAGGGAGACTTCTGAAGGAGGGCATTATAGCATCTGTTAAGTATGCTGAGTGGGCGGCGCCCATTGTACCCGTCCTGAAGCCGGATGGTTCAGTCAGGATATGTGACGATTACAAACTAACAGTAAACGGTGCCTCTTCACTAGAGCAATACCCTATTCCCCGCGTTGAAGACCTGTTCAATACACTAGCAGGAGGGAAACAGCTCGATTTAAGCCATGCCTATCAACAGATTTTCATGGATGACGAGTCCAAGAAATACCTAACAATAAACACACACCGAGGCCTGTTCACCTACAATAGGCTGGCGTTCGGAGTATCCTCAGCACCTGCTATTTTTCAGAGAACGATGGAAAGTCTGTTACAAGGCCTGCCTAGAGTAGTCGTTTATTTAGACGACATATTATTGTCCGGGAGAGATGAATCCGAACACCTGAGCACATTGGACGAGGTGCTCAGGCGACTCAAAGAAGCCGGTCTGCGACTTCACAGACGTGTGCATTCTTACAGGCCTAAGTGGAGTACTTGGGTCACAGGATCAATGCTGATGGTCTGCACCCAGTACAGAGTAAGGCGAGAGCCATCGAAGAGGCCCCACTGCCAACCACAGTGACTGAGCTTAAGGTATATCTAGGCCTGTTAAATTACTGTAACAAGTTTCTCGCTAATCTTGCCACACGTTTAGCTCCATTACACCAGCTGCTAAGGAAAGATGCTCCATGGACCTGGAAAAAAGAACAGGAGGATGCTTTCCGTGTGTGCAAACAGCTGCTGAAATCAGCCAAAGTCCTGGGTCACTATACAGCAGACAAAGAGTTGGTGCTGGCATGTGAAGCCTCACCGTACGGCGCTGTCTGTCGGCGCTGTGCTGTCACACGTCATGGCGCTGTGCTGTCACACGTCATGGGAG
Source organism: Conger conger (assembly GCF_963514075.1). Lineage (NCBI taxonomy): Eukaryota > Metazoa > Chordata > Actinopteri > Anguilliformes > Congridae > Conger > Conger conger. The sequence goes on from NC_083775.1 coordinate 24,583,355, forward strand.
ATGGGAGTGAAAAGCCATTAGGCTTCATGTCACGCACACGGACACCAGCCGAGAAGGGCTACTCGCAGCTCGATAAGGAGGGGTTAGCCATCATGTTCGGAATCAAGCGGTTCCATAAATACATCTACGGACGTACATTCACAATCAGCACTGACCACAAACCGCTAATATCGCTTTTCCATGAGAAGAAGCCAGTGCCACAGATGGGGTCACCAAGAGTGCAAAGGTGGGCAACACTGCTGAGAGCTTACGAGTACAAAATCATGTACAAACCCGGCAAGGAACACGCCAATGCAGATGCACTGAGCAGGTTGCCACTGCCACAAACAGAGGAGGAAGACAACACAGAACAAGTCCTAATGCTAGATGTGATGGAAGATCCACCTATCACAACAGCACAAGTAAAGCAGTGGACAGCAAAAGACAAGACACTCTCTCAAGTGTTACTTTGGTGTCTGAAAGGATGGCCAAAAGAGATAGAAACGGCATACAAACCCTACAGTCAGAGAATACTGGAACTGAGTGTGAAAGATGTGTGCTCTGGGGGGCGAGAGTGGTTGTTCTGAAGAGGGGAAGGGAAGCCATCTTGAAACAACTGCACCACACACACCCAGGTATATCTAGGATGAAGGGCTTAGCACGTTCGTACATATGGTGGCCAGGGATAGACTCCAACATTGAAAGGGAAGTACAGCCCTGCCACACATGTCAGGAAAACAGGAAGTCTCCAGCCGCAGCGCCTCTCCACCCCTGGGAGTGGCCTGAGACACCCCTGGAACAGACTGCACATAGATTATGATATCCCTCACCTAGGTAAGATGTTTCTTTTCATTGTAGACGCACACTCCAAATGGATTGACGCATATCCAACGAATACTGCAACAAGCCAAGCAACTATCGAAAAGCTCAGACAGTGCTTTAGCATGCACAGACTGCCCCAGACAATTGTATCTGACAACGGAACTTGTTTCACAAGCCAAGAATTCGAGACATTCCTGAAACAGAATGGCATACAGCACGTGACATCTGCGCTCTTCCACCCGGCATCAAACGGCCTGGCCGAAAGCGCCGTGCAGACATTCAAACAAGGTAGAAAGAAAATAAAAGGAGACACTTTAGAAACAAAAATAGCAAGATTTCTGTTCAATTACAGAATCACACCGCAAACCACTACTGGCTTGTCACCAGCGGAAATGCTGATGTCCAGGAGACTACGTTCAACACTGGATCTTCTACTGCCGGACGTGAAGTCAAAGATACGTAAGAAACAACTTAAACAAAAGGAACAACATAACGCACAAAGTAAGTGGAGAAGTTTTTCCCTTGGTGATGAGGTGTACATCCGTAACTACAGCTACGGGCCCAAGTGGGTACCAGCGGTCGTGGAGCAGAACACAGGACCTGTATCCTACACGGTACAGACAGCAGATGGACGCGTCATGAGACGTCATGTTGACCAAATCCGGAGACGGCATGCAAGAATGACCGACGAGACATCCATGCTGGATGTGATGGAGAAGCCTACCACTCTTCAGGAGCCAGAGCAAGCAGCTGAGGCCTTGTCTGCAGACTCAACAGTCCCTGCTTCAGTGGAAGGAGAAGTCTCTGATCCTGCTGAGACAGTTGCGGTTCACCCTCCAGAGACTGAGGTTAAAGCTCACCCGAGTAGTTTACTCTTAAGGGGGGAGGGATGTGGTATACTGACTACCTGTTTATTATACTTACCTGCAGTACCACCCCACACCATAAGGAGGTACAGTTGACCCCTAAGGTTATCAAGTTGATGGGTTGACAGATAGAGATTAAGAGTGATAACTGCAGTGACACATTGGTGAATCTGTAAGCTACGTGAGACTGAATAAAAACCGGTAAACTCAAGTACAGTGAAACTACATCTGTTCAATAAACCCACGTTATCACACACCCCTAACAATTATTCAAAATAAAATCAAACAAAGTGAAAATTGGCAATAAAATTTTAGTTTAGTTACTCTCAGTCCAAAGGAACTATATTGTATCATTCCATAACTTTCACTAGCATATAAAAATGAGGGAACAAGCATGCACAATCCCTTTGTCAACCATTAGCCTGGGAAAAGCCAAAGAAGCATCAATTCAGAAAATGCAGTTGGGTAATGGGTACAAAAAATACATAAAAATGGATAAACATACCACTTGGCACTGTAAGGGCGGTAATAAAAAGGTGTAAAACATAGGGAATGGTTTTTTTTTTAGGTAAATACATTTTTTATGTGAAATAATGTAAGATTCCATTGAATAATTTATAAACCACACTGTTTTACACTTGTTGGGAAATAAAGCTTACGTCAATAACTATTTTCTTTTAAGCTTACAGCCTTTTTTGTGCATATTTTTCAAGGGTGCCAATAATTCAGGAGCCCACTGTATGTGTGTGTGTGTGTGTGCACGCGTGTGTTTATGCGTGTGTATGCAGTATGTAAAAGTACTACAAGTACCAGGCTACTCCACCCTTAGCCATAGCATTGCATAATTTTTAACTTTAGTCTTCCTCAAATATGGGGATGTCAGAAAATTAGATCATTTTGATTTGATTAGATTTTTGATTTGATATCTTTATTTCGAACATAGTTACTAAAATAGTAACAAAACAGAAAGAGTCATTAAAAACAAATGAACAACAAAATATAAAAAGACATCATAAATTCCCTCCACCAGCACTTCATCTTAAACCTATTTACATGTGTGAAAAGCAGTAGGAAGAAGTAACACTTATGTACTCCTACCCCTTTAATCCCTAAACACATCAAACAATAATAGATATACAAAAAATATACATTTCCAAAAGAAACATTCATTTACAAAAATTATAAATATACTTACATGCCCCTATACATTCATTCAAACACGTCTATATGTTTACCCATTTTTTTGAGTCAAATGTTCAAGGAAACAGATCTCACTTTGGGACAGCTAATGCGTTTCCTCAGATCTTCTGACCACTGGGGTTCGAATGAACAGAACACAAACAGTGATGAGGTTCACGGTGCTTTTACAGTTAGCTGTTACTGTGGGAGCCTGTGTTTGGTTTCGCTTGACGCCCTTGTTCTGGCATGATTCTGCAAACCACAGCCGGTCTCCGCTTCCCTGGTCGACATGGCAACAGGCCACTGGATCCTCCCATTGTTTAACAAGTTTCTGGGTGGCCACACGGGGCTGATGTCAGGACCTCGCAAAACCTTGAATAATTTACAGTGGACAAGTCCTGTGAACACCAAACTCAACCGTGGCTTTTAATTAAATTTCCTTCTGTGTTTGTGAGTGTGAAGAAGTGACACGCCTGTTTGCGACACCAATTGTTATTTTCGTTCCGCGTTCACATCGAATGGCACATGTGGGGCGCAAATTTTCCATCCTTCTTAAAAATTTTTTTTTCTAAATGGCTTTGTCCATAGTACATTTCGATAAACTACACTACCAACACTGTACATGCTGGGTTTAGCTTCTTTAGCTTCTTATGTTTGAACTGCAATTATATGACAGGTTTTATAGAAGTCAGATTTCCCTACCGAGTTTCTAGACTTCTGGAAAACAAATTATTGCATGTTCTGCATTAAAGAGTTACATGTTAGAGTTGCAGACCATGGTCTGGTGTAGCAGGCAAGCATACTGCACACAGCAGTAAGTGAATATGTGAGGTCATGCACTCATTTGGCTAAGAGGTCACATTACATTACAACCATGTTGCAGATTCTCTTATCCAGAGTGATGAAGAGCAGTGGAGAACATCAGTGTTACGTTTAGACCGGTAGTCTTACACAGCTATACCTATAACATCAGCCAGAGGGGGCAGAAACATATGGTACTCATGACGTGGAAGTGCAGGTATGCAGGGGTGAGGTGCCAGATGTCCAAAGGCAGCAGAATGGAAAGGTGTAGGGCCTGATGATCTTTTGAAGCTGTTCCTTTAGCCACCTAATAGGCCGGCAACAATGTTTTGAATTTGCTGCAAGCTAAGGGAGATAGCCAGGTGAGTGACATGGTTGAGTTCAGACCAGCAGCAGCACTCTGGAAGAGGTGCAGAGATCTGATGGCGCAGGCAGAGAGGAGGAGGTTGGCAAGAACACTCTGGCAAAATGGGTTTGTTGGACAGCAGAACAAGACATGTTTCCATGACTGAAAGAGGACAGGAACCAAAAAAAAAGTACACAAGGACCAGTGAAGCCATCAGTGCGCTTTTCATCAGCTAGCCTAAAAGTGTGAGTGAGAAACACACAAGCCTAGCCTTTTATGTGCTGCAAGCTTCTGCAAACATGACGAGCTGAAACAGGCAGGTGCCTGTCCTCCTCCCTGCCTCGGGCCCACAACATTACTGACATCTCCCTTCAAACCAGGAATGGCTTTGAAAAGCAGTGAAGAAGAGACTACTGTCTGTGGTCCTCAAGGCCTCCCAGGCTTCATAATACAGTAGGGATGTGTGACCATCACCCCTACAAGCATCACACAAACATTTGACCTTTTTCACACTTTCACTGGCTGGGTAATGGCAGACTCCAAATCTCCCACCAACTATACCGAAACTTCTTACCCTGTCATACCCTGGCCTGTGAGATATACTGTGATATTACACCATGCTGTAATAGGACTTAAGGCCATTTCTGTCACAAAGATATGATGGTAATAATAACGTTTTATGACTTTCTTATGTTATCCTTGATCAACCTCAGCAGAATCAATCAAAACTGAGTACAGTAGAGCTATTTCAACTTTCTCTGGATATATTTGTCTTAAGAGTAAGATTGAAAATAATGCTTATAAGAGCAGAGGAGGAGGGAGATTCTGTATTTCACCCAGGCACCTTCACCTTCACAAGTACAATATGTCAAACGATTAATCAGCGTTCCAGGTCAAATAGCTTCCAGCTCAACAGGCTGGACTCTAATCACCAAGGACTTTGATATTAGAAAAGGTGGTGTTACGCTGCCCTCTACTGGAAATGTGCTGTATGATTAATGATCATATCACGTCACATTAATGGCCTTTATAAATGGGTGTTCAATTTCCTTTTTGGAGAGTATTTGTCTTCTCACTGAACTGAATGGATGACATGTACACATCCCTTTCCTTCCTGTTTATGAATAATGATTATGACTTGACAGAAATGCACTGCCACCTGCAGGCAGAGCCAGGTAGGACTACTTCTTGGTTGTAAATATGAGCACTGATGGAATGTACTGTATACGGGTACATTACATTACATTAATGGCATTTGGCAGACGCTCTTATCCAGAGTGACGTACAGTTGATTAGACTAAGTAAGAGACAATCCTCCCCTGGAGCAATGCAGGGTTAAGGGCCTTGCTCAAGGGCCCAACGGCTGTGATCGTATTGTGGCTACACCGGTAATCAAACCGCCGACCTTGCGGGTCCCAGTCATGTTCGATAACCACTAGGCTACAGGCCGCCCCACATTTTATTTAATGACACAAATGCTATTTTCTTAGAAATGATCTATCATCCAGTTAAAACTGAGACCTAGACAATAGTAACCCTTTGTCTCTTGTGGATCAGAGCCTGCATAAGTGCATCAGGCACATAGACTTACAGTATAATGAGACCAGCTATTTATGGCCTGGCAACAGTGAAGAGAGTGTACGGGCTTGATACTATAACCCCAAGAGTTCAGGTCACAAATCCAGTCTGTAACCTGTTGTGGTTTCCACAAGGCTGGATGAATTTATTGAACTCTGGAGCGCTGTGGTTAGCGGTGGTGTGAAATGGACTATTTAAAAACAATGTGAATACACGCTGGCTCAAAACTGAAACCGAAAATAGTACAGGCATCTACATATTAGAGGTAGCCACAGATCTTGTAAATTCGCACAATCTTTGTTTGTGAAATTTCATACCGGATGTGACATCATAGAGATTAGCCTCTTTCCTTTGGTGAACCGGGACGCGAGCATACGGGTAGCTCGTGGGCGAAAGTGGATTTTAAGGAGTCCCAACCTTTTTTTGTTTTCGAGGTAGTCGCCTGAAGTCATGCCCATGTACCAGGTAAAGCCGACCAGTGGTGGTGACATAAAGATTGATTTACCAACCTGCATGTACAAGTTACCAAATGTCCACGCGTCAAGAAGCGACTTCGGCGAGCATGCGCATCAGGTAACTTCCAGTCGGCCATGGGGATGCTGAAAGCCATGCAGTGCACAAAACGAATAAGCTAACCAGCTAGCTAGCTGATGAGTAACGTTAGCTTTCGAATAAAACAGCCCAAAGCTAGTTACATTGAAAGGTGTATGTATACGTATGCAGAAGGTAACTAAATTTACACTCTTAAAATTATGAAATAATGACCTCCTAACGCTGTCATGCACTTTGATTGCATGATTAGGGGGTCGGATTCGCCTCCCCGCAAAACATCCATTAACGTACTGATTAGCGTGTTAGTACTATCGGAGTGTAATCTAATTTGCTTAAATCATTATTTGTTATGCAGTCCTTTATTTCTCTAACGTTATGAGCGTTGACACAAGTAGGTAGCTAGCTCGCTCGATTAAGTTGGCTGTCTGCCACAGACACACATTCATTTGTCTTTGATAGCAGTTCCAGTACCAGCATGCGTAGCTAGCAAATTTGCTGCATAGACAAGCTAGTCAAACCTGCGGCTGATGCAATCCTGCCTGCGGGTTTTCAGGACGTTAGAAAATGTGTTCGCGACAGTCACAGTTCAAGGCAGTCTTGGCATGATATCTTCACTGGAAATTTTACTTTCACTTAGCCTTGGGTCGAATCGTATAGATTATGGTTGGTGTTGTACGACTGACCACTTGAGATAGGGAAGCGTTAAGACGCTTATACACTCAGTGAACACTCTATTTCGTGTTTATTTGCCAACTGCATATTTTGGAAGTCTGTCACCAACAATCATTCCACGGTTAATGTCACTTGCATCACATCTCTTCCCCATTCTGATGTTTGGTCTGAACAACAACTGAACCTCTTCACCATGTCGGCATGCATTTGATATTTGCATTAACAAGCTGTTTGGCTGCCTGATAAAGCGGTCACTGAGTGCAGACGCATCGTATAATCAATTAATTTTTTTTTTGCACTTTCATTACTACTATACACAATCAAAAGCCCAATACCATAACATTCACATTATGTTTGCGAAATTTCAGTTTACTCAGATTTGATGGCCATGAGTTTAGCTCAACTACCTTGCATAGCTTGCACTGTAGATATGAAAATATCTCCCAGCAAAACTGTGACAGACTGGGGTATAAGCATGTGAAAATCAGAAAGGTCATGTTTTATGCCTGTTGGCAATATGCAAGTTATACTTGCTGCCGAAGTATTTGGCCCCGAGCTTCTGTTGTTGTCAAACCGGGATCCTTTCGGTTAACACCCAGAAGCGCTGAACAGATGCGGAACATAATGTGCCATACATTTTATGAAGACTAGCCAGAGAGCAGTGAGGCTAGAACGCTCTGACTTGAGACATATCAGTTGGATGGTCCTGTTCTCACTCAGTTGTTACACCAATACTATATGGCTTTCTGACGTATATCAGATTGGAGGTCTGCGCTTGGTGAATTTGACCTGCAGCATTTGGTGAGCGCTCACAGGAGGGACCTGTGGTTGAGTTTTACTTTCTCTCCCTTCTCTCTCTGGCATGCTCCTTCCTGCCTTTCCCCTCCCTTCCCTCCTCCTCTCAAATTCGGCAAAGGAGCATGACATGTTTAAGTACATTGCCATAGCAAAATGGTTCAAATATGACATTAGTGTTTGTTTATACAAGTAAACGAACATGATTGTAGAACGGTGAACAGTGAAATTAATGACAGTAATGTATCTGGATAACCGTGCTGCTCCTCTTCGTCTCTCAGAACGGGGAAGTGGACCCGGCCATGCAGGCGCTGGAGGCCCGGCAGGATGAGATCATGCGCCGGCTCTACGAGCTGAAGGCCGCTGTGGAAGGGATAGCCAAGACCGTGACCACGCCTGACGCAGACCTGGATGCTACCACCATCCCCCAGCAGGGCAGCGCCAGCACCGTGCTCACGGGAACCTCCGATCTGGACTCGCTCCTGGGCAAGGTGAGCTGTGGGCGAGCAAGGGCCTGATTGGGGTTACGGCTTCAAATCGCTCAGGCTGGGTCCGGTTCCGATTCGTATGCTTTCTTCCTATGTTCCATGCTTCAAGGGGGGCGGCCTGTAGCGTGGTGGTCCCCAGACTAGGACACGCAAGGTCGGTGGTTCGATCCCCGGTGTAGGCGCAATAAGATCTGCACAGCCGTTGGGCCCTTGAGCAAGGCCCTTAACCCTGCATTGCTCCTGCTTAGTCTAATCAACTGTACGTCGCTCTGGATAAGAGCATCTGCAATATGCCATTAATATAATGTCAAATGCCAGCAGGTAATATGGAGGCCACTCCAAGTGGGGTTCTGTTCAGTACCCTTCGCTTCGGCCTGGAGCATGGGGCGGAGTTACGCCTGGGCGGAGTGACGCATGTAACCCCGCCCCATAATAGTTTTCATTGGCTTAAACATGTAATGACACTCCACTATCATTTTTATTGGCTCTACCAGTCGTTGCAGTTTATCCCTTTGACACAAGTCTCTGAAACTCGTCTTATTTAGCTTTTGAATATAGAATAACCTGTCAATTGCCTGTCAGCACATAGGAAAACAGCATACATTCGCAAATCAATAGGTCATATAGGCCTCATAATGATATATTTGGATGCGTAGCCTTAATTTACTTGCATATTATTAGTGCACCATATTTAAAGACATGGACAAACAAAAACTAACGGAAGCCTATGTGTTTTCTGGCAATCGCGTTACAGCACATTATGCTTTTCCTGAAATAAATATACACTGTTTTATAAGTTATACGTTTAAAATGTAAGTCTTTATAACTTCTGCCATGGGCATCCGTCCTACATAATTTTTCATTAATTTATTTAGGGGCATGGTTTAATCGATTAATCAGTTAACCAAATTGGACACTTGACCGAAATGGCCAGTTAATCGATGTGAAAATACTGAAAATGCCCATCCCTAATTTATTTATATTTTCTGAATTATCGAGCCTATTTGCTGGAGTACCACGCTGCTTTGTTGCGTTTGTCACAAAACAAGCTAGGGCGGTTGTTATGAATTATTCATGAACGTTCCAAGTCATTCAATGGAAAAAGAAAATGCTTGCGCACTGAGCCATGGTTACTTCCTTTATAGGCTGTGAGGGAGGTTCAGTTTCGTTTTGATTTCTTCATCATCATCTATCCGCCCAGGTAGAGCTGACTGATATTGTGGCCACAATGAACTGGCAGTGTTTTAAGAAGTTTCTGTAAACTTGCAGTAACAATTTCATGTTTCGTGAGGTGAATGTTGTTGGTGTCACGCAAAACCTACCATCTCCAAAAATAACGTTTGTAATGTTTTTCTACCATCACAACATCACGGTATCATTATAGAGGCTATGGTTTAGAGACCTCTTTATTGGTTGGTGAAACACATTTATATAGAGCTGGATAAGAACCTCCATTGTAATGTTTAAGGAGATCCGGATTTTCCTTAACGGCTAACAACGATCATCAAATTGAGCACGCAAATTGGTACCACACACTGTGTCCTGTTTCCAGTAAAGAGTGCTGGGATCCAGAGTGTCGTTGGCATATCCTCCCTAATGACGCTCATGCCTGATGTTAATGGCAGGACCCGGGCGCCCTGAGGGACCTGGTGATAAACGCGCACCCCTCCCGGCCCCCCCTGTCCCTGCTGGTCCTGCACAGTCTGCTGTGCCAGAGGTACCGCGTCCTCTCCACCGTCCATGTGCACTCCTCCATCCCCGCTGTGGCCCCACCACTCCTCACCTGCCTGGGCCCCCGCCACTCCCACAGCTACGCCCGCCAGCACTTCCAGCTGGGCTTCACGCTCATATGGAAGGACGGTAAGAGAGAACTGCCGCCTCGCAGACGGGCAGGGGGGGGTCTGATGTACCGGACAAGGCCGGAGAGGTTAATCAGCCTAGTGCACTTTATTAGACTACTTTTTTTTTTAGACTTCTACTGCTGTAGCCTATCGACTTAAAAAGTTATAATGCGTTTTATGTTCGGAGATGAGTGTATGTACATTTTGGGTATGCGTAGGAAAGGCTGTGTGGTTGGTTCAGTGCTATGCCATGCATGTGTATGTGTACAGACACACAGAAATCTCTGTATCTACCGTATCTAGTGTGGTAGGCTTGGCTTTGGCCGGACAGGTTTAGTGGCATTCTAGAAATTCCATCAATGACCTGACTCCTTATCAGACACACACCAGGACTGTGGAGTGCTTTTCCAGCATGTCTCTTGGCTTGGGCTCCATTAAAACCCTCGCACTGTTTTTAATGTATGAGACATTTGAAATTAAATCTGATATTGCCTTTCAAAAGTATTCGTCCCAAGTTTTCAGATAGGAATTTGAATAGATTGAATGTACATTTTCCCCCCTTCCCTTACACAGTGAATTCCAAATTTACACAGAATGTTCCAAATTCTTTCTTACAATATGATATCTTTCAGATTAACCTTAGTCTTGGTGCGATCTCAGGAATATTGGATATGTCTGACTATTTTGGATTTGTTTCCATGTCTTTGTTTCACCTTGATGTGTAGAATGCTTTACTACAGAAAAAAAATCACCGGTATCATTTATACTGTAATTTGACCTTTCAGGTTGAAAGTTTCAGCATCACAGAAATGTGATCCAAAGGGCTGCATACTTCCTGAAGGGCCTAATTACAGCATGTGCCATTTTGTTAAGGCCAAGACTGCATTGCTGTCGTGCATGGGGATTTTTTTCCCCGAATGCACTCGTTTCCGTTTAATGCAGGTTTAATTAATTTGATACCCATCGCCTTGCACAGCCTTATTTCCTTAAAAGACAGGGCTCCAGTGTTTTTCTTAGAAGTAGGTTAATTGTGATTTCATACGCATAATGCGTAGAGCAGAGTGGCCTGGTTACTTCAGTTGCCTCCGGAAATATTTCTAGATCTTTTCTAACAGATGTGCAGCACTGTTTGATATAACAAGTTTGGTTATGCAGTGGATTACGCAGCCACCTAACACTTCATCCTATCTGTCACTCCCTCTGGCTCTTTCCCTTGATCTCATTCCACTTCTCCTTCTCACCCTCCCATCCGCACACTCACCTCACTTTCTCCACTCTTCCTCTTCACCCCCCCCAATTTGTCTTCTCCCCCTCTCTCACCTCTCCCCCTCTCACCTCTCGCTCATCCCCCCTTCTCTCTGTGCCTCTCTGGCGTTGGCTCTCCCCCCGTCTCCCTCTGGCTCTCCCCCCTGTCTCTCCCCCCGTCTCCCTCTGGCTCTCCCCCCTGTCTCTCCCCGTCTCTCCCCGTCTCTCCCCGTCTCTCCCCCTGTCTCTCCCCCTGTCTCTCCCCCTGTCTCTCCCCCTGTCTCTCCCCCTGTCTCTCCCCCTGTCTCTCCCCCTGTCTCTCCCCCTGTCTCTCCCCCCTGTCTCTCCCCCTGTCTCTCCCCGCAGTGCCTAAGACACAAATGAAGTTCAGCGTGCAGACGATGTGCCCAGTGGAGGGGGAGGGGAACGTGGCGCGCTTCCTGTTCGGCCTGCTGTCCCCGGGGCCCCGCGAGGCGGCGGCCGCCACGCTGTCAGACGCCTGGGTCGACACGGCGCTCTTCCAGCTCTCAGAGGGCGGGGCCAAGGAGCGGGCGGCGGTCCTGCGCGCGCTCAACGCCGCTCTGGGGCGGAGCCCCTGGCTGGCGGGGGCGGAGCTCTCCCTGGCCGACATCGTGTGCGCCTGCTGCGTGCGACAGTCCGGCTCCGCCCCCTCTGCCCCGCCCAACGTGCAGAGGTGGCTGAAGTCCTGCGAGAACCTGGGCCACTTCGGGCAAGCCTACGCCCTTATGCACTGACCCCGCCCACATACACCCTCACCCCCTCCCCACCCTGTTCTGCGACTCAGTATTTCTGGTACCCAACAAAGCGAAAACTCGGTTGGCACTGGGCAATGATCTGAATATAACTCTAATGTTGTAAGATGTCATCCCCCCCCTCCCCCCCACCTTGTGCCTCTATAACCTCGTAATATCCGGTGTGTGTGGTGTTTTCTTTGGAATCGGAAACCCAGCTCTCTGGTCGAGTTTCAGCAAAGGAAAAAGGGACCTGCTGCTCTGTGAAGCAGTATGTGAACTAATTTTGAAGCAATTTATTTTGTTGTTTCTTAAAATCTATTAAAATTTTCATTTTGAACTTAAGAAATGTTGGTTTTTGTGTTTTTGTTGTATTCTGTGGTTAATCTTCTGTTTGTCAAGGACTATTGTGCTGTGTCAGAAAAGTTAATTTGTTTGTCAATGGCTAGACTGGGATTTAATTGGATTGGCAAAAACTATGAGAAATTTGGTTCTGAATGGTTGCTTAACATTGCCAATAGTTTCAAGTGAATTGCTGTTTAATATTACCACTCTGAAAATAGGTATCTGGCACCCTCTAGTGTCTGTTTGGCACCCCTCTCTTAAAGAAAAAAAGCCTTATGCCTTGATCATTTTTAGGGAAACCTGCATCATGCTTTGAATATTCCCAGATCACTGAGAAAAAAACTCCCAACCAACAAACACAAGTCCACCAAGTGTTAGAAAGAGGTAAAGGCGCATTTCAAAATCACGGGACTACACCTACTGTTACTGTGGTGACTACATGGTTCATAAATCACCTGTAGAAAGTAGTTCTGTGTAAATGGCTTCAGTAGAAGGCTTGCCAGCCACTGAAGCGTGACTTCCCTCCTACATACGAAGATTCTACTATAGGTACCTGATGCTCTACTCCAGATTCTTACTGAATATCTCCCTACTACTGAAGCCATAAAATACTGCAATTTGATGCATCTTCAGAATATTCGTGAAGGGGTGTGACCAGGAACTAATGGTGCGTTCGCTGCTCCCGTCGAAAAGACGGAGCTCGGATAAAAGGGCGATGTAATTAGCATCACTCCGACCATGCCACGTTCATGCATGCTTGGAATAATGGGTGTCGTCAAAAAACTCGGTCTACTCCGGAGGTGCCTGAGATTCCGACTCAGAACGACGAGATACACTCACTGAGCACTTTATTAGGAACTCTATACTAATGCTGCGTAGGGCCCTCACTTTGCTCTCGAAACAGCCTCAATTCTTTGTGGCATGGCCCCTCTTCTCTCATGGAAGACCCGTGCAGCTGTCTCTTTCCCAGTCATCTCACTCTTTGGGAGTCAAAGGTCTACAGTAGCTGTACATAGGTGGTGGTGCCATACCGATGCTGTAGAATGTAACCATGATGACAATCATGCATTGTAATTAAACTTGGTGCATGTCGCTGATCATAAAAATAAGCCTATAAATTAATTTATCAGAGCGACGGAAACCATAGGCTTCCATAGTGGGTCTGGATCTTGTTCTTTTTCTAAATGCGTCTGATAAATTGCGTTTTTCCATTTTGCTTTGAAATTAAAACATTAGGAAATGTCCTAATTAACGTAAACACTGCATTATATGATTTCGCCAGCAGGTGACAGGGTAAGCTATCGCTTTTCCAAGCGATTTTATCCTAAAATATGGGGTCATTTTGTCTGTCACTGTGTCTGTCACTGAATTACTTAATTGTATTAAGTAAATGTAAATGTACTCGCCTAAGTAAAACACTGGAATCTTGTTTTCCATAGCTATATATCCTCGTCAAATGGCGGCGGCGTTGAACGTTTTTTACCTTCAAGGAGATGACAAGGGTTGTCATTTGCACAAGAGGACGCGTTTCTGTCTCAGAATGTTCGTTCAAACTTGGAACGACTGTGGAAGGCCTGAACTGAAACGACAAATGTCACCCGCAGTCTAGAGGAGAATATATCTCAACGCCCAATATAACGGTGCGTATTATTGAAAAGGCTACGCGGGTGATGCAGAGGCGCGAGACTGCCTCCGCCAGCTAGCTGAAATAGTATTAAATTACTCGACTCTCATCCAGAATGTAGTTTCTAATTCAGAATATAAACACACTACCCACACTATTTAGTCCGATAACAAAATCCACAAGCACTATCTTTCTTGATTATTAATCGATAGCCACTATAACACATATAGGCTAGGCCACAGAATACCCACGAGCTCTTCCGCACGTGACTTCAAACTTGTGCGTGCAGCTGTTGTGAATTCTCATTAGGCTAATTTATGGAAATATGAATATTAATAAGTAACGTTGTGAATTACGTCGTGAAATACCCAAGAAATAGGTCACTGAGTATATAATTGCACTAATCTGTCCTTACCCAGTTAATTGCGTTCGAATAGTGTAGCTTTGTATGTTTTTCAAGTTATATTAAGTAGGCCTATACTTAGCACATTTGGCTCTACTGTAAGTGTCCTGATGCTGTTTTTCAAAAAGTTGCCAATATGGAAAGACGAAGAAACAGTTGAATACTCGTAAACAAATAACTGATTTAATTTTTCATCATGTAAATTTATACACATACAGGTCTAAATATTTATCATATTTTGTTAATTCATAATTTTGTATTTCACAGATACAACCATTACACAAGTATTAAAAAAAAAGTTTAATTACTGCCTCAAAAGGCATTTCAAGATAAGAGTCTGCCCTGGGCCAGGGCTTTTATTTTGCAATCGCATGTTCAACTTAACTGGCTTTGTCCTCATCAATACTCTGCGTCTTCACATGTTAACATCATTTTAAGATTCTCCGACACCAGTGGTATTCACCTTTGCTTGTAGAGAATGGGAATTGGTATTCAACACTTAATCTCAGTTGATTACTCATTTAAATCACCTCACATAGTTTATTGGGTCTGAAATGGTTGCTGTGTTTAATGTAAAAACAGAAATCCTGCACACCCTGTGACTCTCAATGAGCAAGAATGAATACAACTGTCTTACACTGTGCACAAAATGAAGTATTTTTGTGCAGAGACATGTAACCTATCACTTTTATTGATGTGTGACATAGCTGTATGGGTTTCCATGCTGTAAAATGTACAAACATCAACAAAAATGCAATCTTTCTACATTATTTACACATAACTAAATTTAACAGTAACAATCAGAATTTCTTCTTCTTTTTCTCGCAACAGCACAAAGTAAATAAATACAAATGCAACTGGCTGTTGGGACTGTAGTTGGAATTCAAAGCAAACAGGCAGACCAAGTTCTTTACATCCCAGATTCTGTAGACACACTGGATATTAATCTCTGTATTCTTAGCATTGAAAGCCCTGTATTACCTGCTGATGAAGCCAAAATATTCCAAATACAGTGCTGCGAGAATGGAACATTTTGGAATATAATATTTTTTCTGGAATATCGCTTTGGAAACTCCAGTCACAAACAAGAGTCTCCTGTTGCTAAGAAACAAAGAGAACAGAAAGAATGCAGGATCTGAGAATCTGGTGAGTTCAAAGTATCTGTGCATACATATTACAGAAACCAAAACACAAACAATCATACACATAGGGATCACATGACATAAATACCCGTCTCCTGCACTGAAGTCCTACAAAGAAAAGCTTAAACTCACTGCAACCCCAAACTTCACTGAGTGAGGAGCTGTTTAAAAAGTATGACATTTCAATTAAACCACAGGTGACATGCAATCAGTCCAGCTGATTTAGAAGTTACGATATTTTAAAAATGCTGTGGACCAACGTTAGATTCTATAATATAGCTTAAGAAATCCCCCAAGAAAATGAAAAGGCATTTGTGCTAGTAATATGTAGCACATTTACCTATACATAGCTATAATATAGTAAAATATGAATTGCAAAATGTAAGGAATGCATTTAATATATGTCAAAATACAGAAAATATTTACAAATATACTTATAAATCATTATGCCAATGTTTGTATTATATAATATACAATCCACTCTATGCATAGACTTACATATATGAAAATGATAATAATTTATACTGCGTAGCATATAGAATATTTTGACATATATTTAAAATATTTTTCTCAGTATTTTGAATGTCATATTTTAGCATTTATAGCACAGTTTTGGAGAACTTAACAATAAAATATTTGGTGGATTCTCTCTGCATGATTGGCTTGCTGGAGTCACATGATGCAGGAGAACGAAAAGAGTCACAGTTCCGGCTGCTTCCAGTCTGTTTCAGGTTGACTGTTTATGGGTGCTTTTTACCTTTGAACACTTCCAACAGTTTTTGCCACCATTTAAAAAAATACCTGGTTTCGTATATCAAATCCTATACTACTTGGCGTGTATGTGCATCTGTGCCCTGGGACGCCACAAGAAGCTTTTCTGGGACAACCTCAAAGGGCATCTCAGAAGTGCCATCTGGACCCAGGCAACTAGGAATGACAGGACTGGACCCTGCATTGAAGCAGTATCTGTAACTGGACTGGACCCTGCATTAAAGCAGTATCTGTGTCAGTCAGGCAGTCTGAACACAGCAAGGTCATAATGTACAGGGGTTGGACATTAATGCTCATGCACACATACCAACTCATTTATTGGAAAAGGATGTGCCATGTTGCGCAATATTTCCCATCATCTCAAGCCTTTGGCTTCCAATGAGGTCCCACGGGCCAATCAGCAGCTGCGCTGTGGAGTGTCTGCGGGGAAGAATCCTTCAAAATAAAAGCGGTCCCGCGAGTGCTGCCAGAGTGACAGTCTGCACTACGCCTGGGGGCGGTGAGCCTCATTTCTTGTTGGCGATCCTTCGTTTCCTGGTGGCTAGCATGTCGTAGAATGGATCCCTGCTGATGCTGGCTCTGGAAGAATTAAAAAGATGAATGAGAAAAATAATTAGTGCCTGCAGTACACAGGGAGAAGAGAGAAACTCCAGACATCTTTGATGTGGAAATACAGCTGTGTGCACTCGTGTAAACCCCCCAATCTAACTAGATCAAAATAAAAGGGAAGAAAAAGTTTATCCTGTGACCCAGTTCGGTTTCCATGGTTTCTGAAGCTTCCTGCGAATGTATCCAGGCCCTGTTCTATGGCGATGTCGAGTGAACCTTCGTTTTTGCACCTCAGTTACACAATTATGAGATGAAACATATACCCACCTGGTGGAATTCATGCACACACTTTCCCTATAAAATATGTTCTACTTAATTAAGAATCAACTGAAAGTATGACACCAATGCCATAGAGGAAAGTTTCACAGACGGAAATCACATTAGCACTTTAACACTAACCTTTCACAGTGGATATATTTCATTCTATTCATTCCATTCTGGATTTCAAAAGGCATAATTTCAGTATTTTGAAACTGTTTAACAGTTGCTTAAACATTTTAGAAACAATAGTACACTTCTCAAAACGCCACAGATTAATTAACCCTTCTTCACCCAAAACACGCACACACAAACACTCTCACCGTTACATAAGTTCAACCAAAAATTCTTATTCAGCGTTCCGATTTCAAGGACACAGGAGTATGCTATTGGTGCAGTGTGATTTGAGAAGTGTGATATCTGTGCAGTGGTGGCGTGCAGTGTGATATCATTGCAGTGTGATTTGAGAAGTGCGATATTGTTGCAGTTGCGACGTGCAGTGTGATTTGAGCAGTGATATCAATGCAGTGTGATTTGAGCAGTGATATCAATGCAGTGTGATTTGAGCAGTGTGATACCGGTGCAGTGTGATTTGAGCAGTGCGATACCGGTGTAGTGTGATTTGAGCAGTGTGATACCGGTTCAGTGTGATTTGAGCAGTGCGATACCGGTGCAGTGTGATTTGAGCAGTGCGATACCGGTGCAGTGTGATTTGAGCAGTGCGATACCGGTGCAGTGTGATTTGAGCAGTGCGATACCGGTGCAGTGTGATTTGAGCAGTGTGATACCGGTGCAGTGCGGTGTGGTATGGTGTGGTATCACAGCAGTATGGAGTGATATGACAGTCTAGGAGAAGCTGTGTTTTTCCACCCCGTGGGGGGCATAGTGGATAATCCATTACATTACATTACATTAATGGCATTTGGCAGACGCTCTTATCCAGAGCGACGTACAACAAAGTGCATACCCATGACCAGGGATAAGTGCGCTGAAAGACCCTAGAGGGAATCCCTTCTCCCACTGAAAGCCGAGGAAGGAGCGCAGCGTTGAGAGACTGGCAGCATGGCCTGGGAACAAGCCACTGTATAACAGCATAGCATAAGCCACATTCTGGATTGGGTTTTCACATGTAGAGGAAGCTGTCATCACACCCCGCAGTAAAGGAGAGAGACTGAGACTCGACCTGACAGCTTGTCACAGAAACAGCCCCACTGATAGTGATTTTTACAATAAGGGTGCAGCGATGTGAGAAAAGCTGTCCTTGATTCATTGTGAAATTAATTATCAAATGCATAAATGTGACCAGAATTGCTCCCGACCTAATTCATTTCCTCCCATTAAAGGTATTCTATTGTAAGTAATCTGCATTCTATTTTCCCTCATTATTTTACTCAACAGCATAACACGGTGAGGTGACAGTCCATAGAACCAGGCTCACATACTTTCAGAGCACTGAAGCAAACAACCCTGACAGCCCTGAACACACCTGTAGCACACGGTGCAGGAACAGCCCTGAACACACCTGTAGCACACAGCCTTATCCCTTTGTGATCAAAGAGCGAGCAGCAGCTGAACCAACCCTCAGCTCCCCAGCCTTACACAAAATTTTACACACGAGACAGTCTGGCATTTGATCAAATATTTACACACCTATACTATCACACAAAAATGTACACACACTCTCTTTCTCTCTCACACACACACACACACACAAACACACACATATGCATGCACACACACACACACACACACACACACAGTGTTTGCTCCAATTTCACACAGGAGATATATCATGCCCAGCTACTGAAAAGGTGCTGCCTTTCTTTTTCTTTTGGTTAGAATCGCTTTTGTCTTGGATAACAGCATGTTTAACATTCAGCTGCAGTAAGTAACCCCAAGACCGAGTATAGAACAGTGTAGAACAGAGGACAAAGAGCATGCCAGATCCTGTTTTACGGAGCAATTTGTTGTTGGGCTTTTGTATTCATTCAGAAGAATTTTGTTGGCTGCGTCAGGACTGGGACCCTCCAAGGCAGGGATTACTCAAAGCCTGGCACCATAAAAGTCATTTTCTCCACTGCAAAAACCCCAAAATAAGTAACTCAACAAGTATTTTAGTCATATTTAGACTTAATTCGTAATTGAACGTTTTTGGTAACTAAGACAAAAATATCACCAATGAAGTGAGTCAGTTTGACTCATTTCAAGATTTGCCAATGGGGTAAGATTTAGTAACTTAAAACAAACAAATATTTTCTACTTGAGACAAAAAAGAAAGACTTTAAGTCTCATTACCAAGACTAAAACAGAGACGAAGAGAGATTTTACAGTGTGTCCCAACATCTTGGGAGACAAAAGAGAAGGCTAAAGATCACACATTGCTTAAACTAGTGACCACAAATGAGTGGCCACTGGTCACATCAACATTTTTATGAAAGTGGCTTCTGATATTAATTTAATCTGTTTACACCGGTCTCTTGATATGGACAGTACTGTTTGCTGGAAACAATTTGTCAGTCAATGAACAGTGAGTATCCGTCCAGGTTATACAGATGAACCAGCTGAATGTATGACATTAAATTTGCTGCTCTGAAAGAGAAATGGGTGCAGTGGGTAGCACTGCCGCCTCACAGCAAGGAGGTCCTGGGTTCGAATCCCCGTCGGCCGGGGCCTCTCTGTGCGGAGTTTGCATGTTCTCCCCGTGTCTGCGTGGGTTTCCTCCCACAGTCCAAAGACATGCAGGTTAGGCTGATTGGCGAGTCTAAATTGCCCGTAGGTATGAGTGTGTGAGTGAATGGTGTGTGTGCCCTGCGATGGACTGGCGACCTGTCCAGGGTGTATTCCTGCCTTTCGCCCAATGTATGCTGGGATAGGCTCCAGCCCCCCTGCGACCCTGATCAGGATAAGCGGGTTCAGATAATGGATGGATGGATGAAAGAGAAATGAAAGAGAAATTGTAACAGCCCAGGGAGCTGTCTCCACCTGGGCATTGATATATAGACACTCATACTCACATACATTTGCACAAGCGCTAAAACTTATATAAATCACAGATATTAAACCTCCCATACGAAACCCAAAAGGAGTGGCAGTTGGAGGCCCCTCCCCCCTCCTTACTTGATTGACTTGATCCACTCCTCTTTCTCCTCTGGCGTGGGGGCGGAGATTCTGTAGACCACGTGATTCCCCTCCACCACTCGCCCGTCGGCCTCTGTCTTACAGGCCTTGATCACCTGACCCTTATGCCCTGGGTTATACAGCTCGAAGCAGTTCTGCAGGAGAGTGCAGCAAGACAAGACAGTGAAGGAAATGCTGACCCACTTAGACTATGTACATATTTATTACATTACATTATTGGCATTTGGCAGACGCTCTTGTCCAGAGCGACATACAGTTCATTAGACTAAGCAGTAGACAATCCACCCTGGGAGCATTGCAGGGTTAAGAGCCTTGCTCAAGGGCCCAACGTCTGTGCGGATCTTATTGTGGCTACACCGGGATTAGAACCACCGACCTTGCGTGTCACAATCATTTACCTTAACCACTAGGTTACAGGCCGCTCCTATGCTTCATAGCATTCATGGATGCCATTTGCCTCATGTGATCACTGGTGTGTCTGATTCAGAGGACCTGAATGCCAACAGACACTTTTCAACCTTTCTCACTTTCCTTCTATTTGATTCCATTTAATCTGAATTACCCCCATTGATTTTGTTTCATTATGATAAACATTGGTCTCTGTTTTCATAGCCATTGTATTGATCCATTGTACAGGCCTATTTTCATTTATTTTGGAATGTATTATTTGTATTATAACATTCAACCAACGGAATTATAAGCCTGGACCGAGATCTACAAAATAACAAGAGCTGCGACAACGTGGATAATGATGAAGATGAAATGATGCCTTTACAAAATAATTTGAATGAACTGGACTTATTTAATACTGACTTATGGAAGTGGCATTTTGAAAAAAGCCAATATAATAATAATAATAATAATAATAATAATAATAATAAAGGTAAGGTAAGACAAAGGGAAGGTAAGGTCAGGTCCTTACAGGTTTCCTGGGCTCCTCCACCTCTCTGATGCTCAGGTTCTCCAGAGGGATGATCCCCCTAGGCTCCTTATCCTGAGAGAGATACCAGAGACACACATGAGGAGAGAGATACCAGAGACACACACGAGGAGAGAGACACACCAGAGACACACATGAGGAGAGAGATACCAGAGACACACATGAGGAGAGAGATACCAGAGACACACATGAGGAGAGAGAGATACCAGAGACACACATGAGGAGGGAGAGATACCAGAGACACACATGAGGAGGGAGAGATACCAGAGACACACATGAGGAGGGAGAGATACCAGAGACACACATGAGGAGAGAGAGATACCAGAGACACACATGAGGAGAGAGATACCAGAGACACACATGAGGAGAGAGAGACCAGACACACACATGAGGAGAGAGATACCAGAGACACACATGAGGAGAGATACCAGAGACACACATGGGGAGAGAGAGATACCAGAGACACACATGAGGAGAGAGAGATACCAGAGACACACATGAGGAGAGAGAGATATCAGAGACACACATGAGGAGAGAGAGATATCAGAGACACACAATTGAACTGGACTGGACTGCAATTGAAAGTAATCGAAAGTAAACAGTAACATACTGTGGTGTACTCAAAGTAGTACAGGCAGTTGTCTGTGAGGATGAACCACCGGCGTTTCCAGGTCTTCACTCTTCCCCCTATGGGACGAGAATGAGGTGTCGTTAACGACCAATCATCTCGCGGGAGAAAGGCCGAGGCAGGGTGGCGACAGGCAGGAGGCAGGAAGTGAGGCCGCGATTGGCCGACCCTGCGGAGCTCTTGGCAGCGCCGGGACACCTCCCTGGAGGGGGTCCGGGGTGTCAGCGTGGTGCTCCCGTTTAATTACCCCGAAAAGAGTGTCGCCGAGGGCAACCGTATTCCTGCAGAGATGGATCAGATGGGCCGAAATTAAAAAGCGAATTAATAAGAGGAGCGCACGGCGCTAAAGCCGGCCTCGGCTGAGTCAGGCGGGGGCCGCGGGGAGAGTTAGCGCCACAGGCAGTCGTATCGCCATGGTGAACCGCTACGGTCCCACAGGGTGCGGAAACATGAGCAGGAACGTGCAGAGTACTGACCCACGGCAGCAGATGCTTTTCGTTATTTTATTCATTCTTTCCTCCCCAGATTTTCCTTTCCTCCTCAAACTGGAAGGGCCCGAAAGTTTCTCCCTTTTTTTTAATTCTTTTTTTTTTTTTTTTTTACTTAAGTCTTTTGTTTTTGGACTGATGCAAGGACAGGAAATGCACAAATATGCTGACTGGTTCAGAGATTGTTACTAAACCGCAATTTAATTCCACATTGATTAAAAACACACAATGCTCAGGACATGGGGCCCAAATGAAACGGAGAGAAATAAACAACCTGCGTTTTTCTATTCAGCCAATTTATCTTCAGACACAAGTTCTCCTCACTCGTGAATCCTGCACCTTATTGTTTAGCTTTAATTTGTGGTGCCCCAAATTAAAACAGCAACTTAGCAGTTTAGCGACTAGGGTTGCATAACTCAAGGAGAGAGGCCTAATGTAACTGTTTATAAATACCTGGCTGTAGAAACACACACACACACACACACACACACTCTGTAGATTATTCTCCATACATACATCTGGCCAATAGATAAATAATGAAAATAGACTTAAAACTGCGGGGGCTGAACCGCCTCCAAAGCGAGGAAAGCTGGTCCGAGCCCTGGCTCCTCTGTGACTTCAGCTAACGGCGTTTCTCATAAAGACAGCGGGTCTGATGGAGCCAGAGACATTACATACGGTGGGAGGAATGTGTTGGTCTTGGCCCGGCCGGCATGTAGAGACGAGAGAGAGAGAGGGGTGGGGGGGAGGGGGGGCGCTTACGCACCAAATGCACAGGCAACGTGCTGACCTTTCACCTCTTCTTCAACAGTAAGCAGGTAACTGGGTGGTGGGCCCAGATTTGCCGTTCGCTCGATTAGTAGAAACAGGGAGCAACGTAAAACTCCGGAAACAGCAGAGATGGGGGAGATGAGCGCTTTACCAGTCTACCTACGGAATGAAAATAAGACGGGGAACAGACTGCCACCTGAAATCCTCCATCTCTCTGCACTCATCCCCGCAATGTTCTCCATCGGTTCATCACAGTGCAGGCTGACCTGGTCCGGCTGCCTCTTCTCCTCGCTCCTTCCTTCGGCCGGTCAGCCGGGCTGCGCAGTCACTGAGACAGAGGACTGCTGTCCATGTGCAGCCAGCACAGGCAGCCTGCAGGCCCCCCGTCGGCCAGAGGGGGTCACTGTTGCGCAGTGCTAAATCCCTCGCCGCCCTGCAGGTCTGTCTCTGGATATCAAACCCGAGAGGTATAGTGCCGTAACGGGCCGAGCCCTTGTGCAGGTGGTCCTGGAGGTGCTCCCTCTCAACTCACCCAGTTTCAGCAGCCAGCCCTCTCTGTCGGGGTTGAAGAAGGTGTGCGTCAGGTCGTTTCCGTCGTCCTCCGGGATTTTGAACGGCTCGTTTTTGATGCTTTCATACAAATTCTGTTTCACAGAAAGAAAATTAAGTCTTTAACCAGGAAGATGAGTCGAGAACCAGTAATCATTTGCAATGTCCTGGCCAAGAGGCCTAAAACCACAACCACACAGTCCAGAAGTACAGAAAACACTAATTAAAAACACCGGCAAAAACAAGCAGGCAGATAGGCAAAGCCCTGTATACTATGCACTACTCACTGCACACTTGATACATGCTATCTGCACAATGAACCTGAGGGGATTGCAGTGACCGAATGATACATTTAAAATAAAAACTAATTTGTTGAGCATGACGTCATGATATACAGTGGGAGCAATAAGTATTTGATCCCTTGCTGAGTTTGTAGGTTTGCCAACTTACAAAGAATGGAACTGTGTAGAATTTTAATCATAGGTACATTTTAACATTGAGAGACAGAATATCACAAAATAATCCACAATAACAACATCATATACATTTTATGAATTTATTATCGTATTTTTGCATGAAATAAGTATTTGATCCCCTACCAATCAGCAATAATTCTGGCTCCCACAGACCAGTTAGTTTTCCATTAAGAAGCACTCTTAATCTCAACTCATTACCCAAAACACCTGTGTCAACTCGTTACATATACTCGTTGTATAAAAGACACCTGTCCACACAATCAATCAGATTCCAACGTTTCCACCATGGCCAAGACAAAGGAGCTGTCTAAGGACATCAGGGACAAAATTGTAGACCTGCACAAGGCTGGGATGGGCTACAAGAAAATAAGCAAGCAGCTTGGTGAGAAGTTAACAACTGTTGGAGCAATTATTAGAAAATGGAAGAAACACAAAGTCACCGGCAATCTTCCTCGGTCTGGGGCTCCATGCAAGATCTCGCCTCGTGGGATATCAATGATCATGAAAAAGGTCAGGGATCAGCCCAGTACTACACAGGAGGAGCTTGTTAATGACCTGAAGGCAGTTGGGACCACAGTCACGAAGAGAACCATCAGTAACACACTACACCGTGAAGGATTAAAATCCTGCTGCGCGTGCAAGGTTCCTCTGCTGAAGAAGGCACATGTACAGGCCCATCTGAAGTTTGCCAAAGAACACCTGGATGATCCAGAGGAGGCTTGGGAGAAGGTGATGTGGTCAGATGAGACCAAAATAGAGCTATTTGGCATCAACTCGACTCGCCGTGTTTGGAGGAAGAGAAATGCTGAGTACAACCCCAAGAACACCATCCCCACTGTGAAGCATGGAGGTGGAAACCTTATGCTTTGGGGGTGTTTCTCAGCTAAGGGGACCGGACGACTTCACCGTATTGAGGGGAGGATGAATGGGGCCATGTACCAGGAAATTTTGGGCGACAACCTCCTTCCCTCAGTTAGAGCACTGAAAATGGGTCGTGGATGGGTCTTCCAACATGACAATGACCCAAAACATACGGCCAAGGCAACAAAGGAGTGGCTCAAAAAGAAGCATATTAAGGTCCTGGAGTGGCCTAGCCAGTCTCCAGACCTAAATCCCATCGAAAATCTGTGGAGGGAGCTGAAGCTTCGAGTTGCCAAGCGACAGCCTCGGAACCTTAAGGATTTGGAGAGGATCTGCAAAGAGGAGTGGACCAAAATCCCTCCCAAAATCTGTGCAAACCTGGTGAAAAACTACAACAGACATCTGACCACTGTGCTTGCCAACAAAGGTTTCTCCACCAAGTATTAAGTCCTATTGTTCTATGGATCAAATAAAAACTTATTTCATGTGAAAATATGATATTCAATTTATAACATTTATATGATGTTGTTATTGTGGATTATTTTGTTATATTCTGTCTCTCAATGTTAAAATGTACCTATGATTAAAATTCTACACAGTTCCATTCTTTGTAAGTGGGCAAACCTACAAAATCAGCAAGGGAGCAAATAATTATTGCTCCCACTGTACATGTTCTCTGTTCTCAGTCAGTGAATTTGGGGCATGGCCTGGATGTTCCCCGAGGGCGCGGCTCGTACCCTCAGCAGCTCTTCGGGCAGGTCGCCGCCCTCATTGATGCCCCGGTTCATGGAGATGAAGCGCTCCACCGCCGGCTTGTCTCGCACGTTGGGGTTGTGCAGGCTGGTGTTCAGCATGATGATGGCGAAGGAGAGCACGTAACACGTGTCTGTAGAGAAACACACGGAGCGTGGCTCATTCACGTGCTGTCTGGAACACGCTATTGTACTGAGCGTTATTACCCGATTTCAATGAGCGGCTCTCACAAAGACCGTTTCCTCAGACAGCGTGGCAAGGTCGCAGTTGTTAGTCAGGACCAGAGGTGGAAAATCCAGGCTCAGAAAGTAAAAGTCCTCACCAGTATAGTATTTTGTTCCAATCACCGGGATTTGCCCATTTGCACAATTCTTCCGTCAGGGAGTAGAATTAATTTGTGAAATCAGCTGGTTGAGTTAATGGGTGGATGAAACACAGCAAGACTTTTACTTTCCGGCCCATGGACTAGCTCTGGTCAGGACTCTGCATTCTGAGGCCAGAAGAAAACAAATCAGATGAAAAGCCATAGGGCCATAATATCAGCTATAAATCAGGGGTGGTGAGGTGGCTGGAACTGATAGGATCTGTGGCATTGCTGACAGACTCTTGAAATGATGCGTCCGTTTACTTTCCCCAGTAACAGTCCAGCCTCTTCTAGCATCCTTTCCCTTGTCCCCACCCCTCACTTCCCCTGTCCCCACCCCTCACTTCCCCTGTCCCCACCCCTCATTTCCTGTGTCCCCACCCCTCACTTCCTGTGACCCAGCCCCTGCCATTTCATTATACTCTATTTAGCAGACACTTTTATCCAAAGCTACGTACAAAAAAGGTGCATATCAAGGTCATTAGAACGAAGTACAGAACAGGTTGGATAAGGTACAGTTCACAAAGGCTCAGTCGTAAAGCCCCTACCCCTGCCCCGCCCACGCCGTACCTGTGGACTGGAACACTCCCGGGTTGCACCCGCAGTACCGGGAGGCGAAGGCCTCCATCATCCTGTCAATCTTCTGCGCCTCACCCGGGAGTCTGAAGCTCCACAGAAACTGCCTGAGACACAGAACGACAGAGAGACACAGTAAGAGAATGTACAGTCCAGCAGAGGGTGGGAGAGACTCCTTTAAGACCACGGATGCTTTGCCCATAGGACATATTTTTTTTAATGACTTGTTATTCCATCTGCATAATATGAATTTTATATGTATTTATGTCAGTATATCTGTTTATCTATCAGGGTCAGGGTGAATTCCAGTTTGCCTCACAGGAAATGAACTGCAGTTGTGCAGTTGGGGAAACTCCAGTGTCGTACCTTAAGGCTTGCACCAGGTTGAGGTCAGCGAACTCGTGCAGCTCCACGAAGGCCTGCAGCACTTTGATGTTGAACTCGTCCCTGCAGGAGAGAGAGGTCAGCGGGGTCAGCGACAAGGCCCGAATTCAGCCTCACCACAACAGAGCCCCTCAACATCCCATAACTCATTCCGGCAAGCATTCCAATTTTCTATCTCTTTAGCTTCTTAAGGACAAACGTTTTTAGTTAATAATTACCCTTCAGAGCTCACTAAGGCGTGTAAGTGGAAAAAAAAAAAATCCCCCATTGCCTGAAGTTAAAGACAGCTGTTAGGATTGTGTGGCTGGTGTGAAATATCTTAATAAAAACACACACGTATGTGTATTTAGTCTGCGTGTGCAAACGTACAATTGCCATGTTCAGAGGAGTCTCAGTTAGCATGCTAGTCTCGGCCTTATCAGTAAATGATAAAACACACAGGCTATGGGCTCATAAAGTTCAGCTGTAAAACTGGACAGGCCGTGAGAAAGGAGGAACAAACTGAACGGCTTTTCCTCTGTCGCTCAGCAGCTGATGAACAATGAGTCCCTCGTCCCCTTGTCGCCTCTCGTCCTCTCCCCTCCCCCTCTCCCCTAAATCCGAAGCCCATAGCTACCGTGCAATGACAGACGGCTGTTCCTCCCCTAAACAGGGTGGTCTATAATTACTCAATCCTACCTGCCCCACCCAGGTTTACCCACTGCACAGCTGCTGTTAGGGAATTAAGCACAAAGACAGTAATATAGTCTGTCGTTCAGGGCTCACTCTGGTCTCTGTGTGGTTGTGTTCGTGGTGCTGGTGTTACTGTAGTGTACTATGGCTGCTGTTCATTTATAAACGAGAATAACGTTAAAGATAATATATCCTAAAAAGCTTTGTATTTACTTGTCCTCTTGTTCCCTGGCTCTCGATCTCGGTGAGAAAGACCGATAGTTAATTGATCTTTATAAAATGCACCGGTGTATATTTTTCCCACAGCTGGCGCAGGTGGTTTGACCAATCCAGATAGACGTATCATCAAAAGCATACACACATGACAATTTACCAACTAGCAAATGACCGGCTGACAGTCTCAGGGCTTTTATTTTTAGATCCACAGTTTCAGAGTCAGTCTACATTCTGAGAGTTTCGCTTCAGTAGGTTTGCTTTAATGGTGTTGTAGGATCAGATATGTGTTACAGCTGCTTCTACATGCCTCACTACAAGCTCAGACCAAGACTAGAGTCCTGGGAAACGCTGTTCGAGTTAGCGAACATTAGCTGCCGGGAGATAAGAAGCACATCTCAGACTGCTTTTACCGCAGTGGGGACTGCTCTGTGCTTTGCTTGGTAAAAATCCAGACTTCATTTCCTGTGGCTTAGAGGACCATGGTTTTATTGCGCGATGATGCTGTGGGACCTCACGGAGGGGGAATAAAACTTGAACTCTCCATTCTCTCGTTGCTTGTGAAAGTCGTTTTTTTTTTTTTTTGGCAAGACAGCAGAAGTACGAGGCTCACCGTTCCCCCAGGTAGTCGCCGATGACTGTTTTGTTGAGCCCCTCCCCTTTGTAGAGGAACTGGGCGATGTCTTCAGGGGTATGCTGGAGGAGGTCATTCTCCAGGAGAAACTGGATGCCCTGGTGGAGGAGAGCAGTTTCACCTTTCACCTTTAACCCCGCAGCCAGACGTTTGGCCTTTGCCCCATAATTTAAACAGAAAATTAGCATTTGCCACATATAAATTCTAACGTATAATCTTCAATTGTGCAGAAAGGCAAATAGAGAAGAGACACATATAAAATAACAAATAAACCACACACCTTAATATGACTTAACTATATCAGGTGAATAAATATTCCTTGACAATATATCAGTATCATCGTTAGAAACAAGAACTACACTTAGTAAACAGTGCAAGTGAACAGTTATAATGCAGTTATAATGCAGTGGTGTCAGATGTTGCTTTTCAATTTACTCACCACAAACCACCACACAATTTCTTTACCTCACAGCTAACATAACAATGGCTATGCATGTTCAAGACATCACAAAGAGCCAGTTTATGGAGCCACTGTATTGAGCTTAGCAGTTGACTGCAGAATGCTTTATAGCAAAGCACTTCCTGAAAAGTGTGGCCAGTGTTTGTACACTCAGGTAATTATCACCCTTAGAGGTGATTACGGTGTAGTAGCTGCTTGGAGTGACAGGAGTAAGCATCTGCAAACAGAGATTAAAAAATGAACACAGCCCCAGGGTGCAGCTCAGAAACACTCCAATGCTGCATGTGCGTTCACTCACATTCAGCTCAGCGCTGGTCCCCCTCTGGATTTACACAACATGGTGTTAAATTAACTCTGCTACAGTCTAATTTACTCTAACACTGCACATTTGACTCCTATAAACTCTGTTTGACGTTTTACGGTTTACCTTAAGGCAGACCTAAAGCACTTAGACTAAGCTCTGCCATCTTAGGTGCTGGTATAATTCTCTGGGGGTTGGGAGGGGCTGGATTTAGGCTTTTACATGGAGGTGATTATCGTGGATCACAGAATAGACATCAGAAGAAGTACAAGGGTATCCTAGAAGAAATGTTGCACTGGTATCCGGCATCAGCGTTGAGTATTTTGTCACATATACTGTAGTTGTAAATGTGTAGAAAAGTTTGTATGCAGTTTAATTGAGTAGTATGGGCCTGAAGCTATGCTGGATACGTTCATTTCTGTAGGTAAATGATGGGCGTACTGTAGAGCAATGACCTATTCTCATCATCAACATTATTGCACACTTGTGTTTAATGTGACCCAAATGAGGACCCAGAATGCTTTTCTCACACATTCTTCCCGTACATAAACGCAGCGAAAAAACGTCTCTGTGTTACCTTTCACCCCTGCGTGAAAGTGAGCAAAATGATGAAACGCACCTTTTTAGGATCCATGTTAAACTTCTTCCTCCCCACAGCAATCTGTTTGTTCCTTTGTGAAGACTTGCTGTAACGGAAACACAGAGAAAGCGTTTGTTTCTGAGCATTTCCTCGTGCATCTTTTATTATTTTCATGGCACTTGGATCAGTTACTTGCCAAATAGAAAGAACAGCCACATATTAGGCCATAAGTGGTCATGTTTCCTCAATAAAAAAGAGACAAGCTGCATTTGCCTGGGTGTGTCTCGGTCTAAACTACAGCTAAAATGAACACAAATAAACAATTTCAAATATGTATCCAATATTTTAGGTGTGAAAACACAATGTATACACTTATGTATACACACATTTAAGACACAAAGGGATGTGTTAAAGACAGCTTCCAGGCCTGGGTGCAGCACAGGCGACTGCAGTCAGACAGAAGCCGGAGTCTGGCGCTCTGCGTGGCGCGTTCACCCGCTAATCAACGCGTCTGACGCGTCGTGAACACGAGCGCTAAGCAGGCGCGCCGCCCACTGCGCTCCCCGCACAATGTGCCGGGAGCAGGGGGGATTCTGGGAAGCTCTGGCGTGATTAAAGGGCTCAGCAGCTGGAGAAAAGATCGACACACCACACCTTTCGGCACTGTTATCCGGCCTGTTATAGAGCAGTCACACACAGGGTGGGTGACCAGGTGTGTGTGAGACAGAGACAGAGGGAGAGAAAGACAAGCAATACACACCTTTCAGCACACTCAATACGGCCTGTTAGAGCAGTAACACACAGAGGGAGGATGAGCAGGTGTGTGTGAGACAGAGAGAGAGAGACAGACAGACACACCACACCTTTCAGCACACTCAATACGGCCTTTTATAGAGCAGTAACTCACAGAGGGAGGGTGAGCAGGTGTGTGTGAGACAGAGAGAGAGAGAGAGAGAGAGAGAGCGACAGAGAGACAGACACACCACACCTTTCCTCACACAATACAGCGTGTAACACACAGAGGGAGGATGACAAGGTGTGTGTGTGTGAAACAGAGAGAGTGAGAGAGAGAGAGAGAGAGAGAGAGAGAGAGAGAGAGAGAGAGAGAGAGAGAGACAGACAGGCGACAGTCACGATTCACGCACCTCTCTCCCATGCAGGTGAGCTGCTCGATCTCGGTCATGACTTCAGCGATCTCGAACTTCAACCTCTGCAACAACAGAAGGACAAACAAACACAAATACATCAGCCCGTACGGTCTTTGTTCAAATGTAATTTCGTTTCTTGTCTTGTGTCTAAAAGATTTGATCTGTTAGCATATTGAAAATACACCCACAGCAGTTTTTCCCTCTCAAGCACCACAGAAAAAGATAATAACTCCTCAGACTTCAGTCTGCAGTACCATACTGCCGGCTGCTGATAATATCCAATATGCTGATAATATCTAAAAATATCAGCCACCAGACATGTTATCCTAGTTTATTCCTTCGCTTTTCATTTTAGAGTACCCATATATATTTTTAATATCAAGTAACACAGTCATGGTATAAATTCCACTGCCTATACAAAGTCTTGGACAAAGCACATTACAGTTGAATTGAACATAGTTCATCTACACTTCCTTACATATATTTGTGATGTATTGCAAATGTATATTATACTGAACTATACTGAGCGATGAGGACAACAGGAGAACTTATTGTTAAGGTCTACTAAGGAGGTAGAATGCAGTATTTTTTTTAAATCAAAGATGAGTGATTTGATTTGCTAGACAGTGTACAGTGGGAACATTTGGCCAGTAGTGTGAGGTGGAGAAAGTAATCAGGAAGACCACAGCATTACATTACATGTCAATCCACTGACTCTTTTATGCAAAGCGACTTACAGTTGATTAGACTAAGCTGGAGACAATAAGGGTTAAGGGCCTTGCACAAGGGCCTGATCTTATTGAGGCTACACCGGGGACTGAACCGCTGACCTTACGGGTCCCAATCATGTACCTTAACCACGACACTACAGGTCGCCGTACAGTGGAAAGCAGAAATATAGCAGAAAGACGTGTTGTTAGTGAATCGGGTTTCAGTACCTCAATATCATCCAGCAGCTCTTTCTTCCTCCGCCGAATGTTGGAGAGCTCGTCCCTCTCCTCCGGAGACAGCTCCTCATAGACTGAAACAGACCACAACACCACTTTGCCTTTAGACCCCTCTCCAGAAAACACAGGCCTTCCACACCGTCTTCTGCTGATGTCAGAGCGATATGTCAGTATAGTGAAAAAGTGTCAGAGCTAACGCATAGATTTAGTGACTCGCTGATAACCAGCGAACCAATCGTTGCGCTCGGCTGTGGAAGGCAGAACCGTTTGATTTGCCTAAGCAAGTCAATGATTGACAGCTACAGTAATTGTAGCGCCTCTATGACGTGGTACACGAAGCGCAAACCACCCCTCATCTGGGGTTTCTGTCGAGTTAGCTTTTCGGTTTTTAGAAAGTTGTATTCTATTAGAATGTACGTCATTCCGTTACAATCTCCCGCACGCCACGCCGATTATTCCCTCCCACACTCATGCCCGTTCTGATTTTATGTTCCGCTGCTGGCCAATTTAGCGCATTACGAGGGTACAAATCTAGTCAGCGCCCACGGAGCCAAGTTTCCGAAGCTCCCAAGATTGCGGCGTAGACAATGTAAAACTCAATAATGGCCGCCCGCAAACAAACTGTGTCGCGGCGGAGTGCCACAGCGCTTCATTTAAACTGGCCGTTAAATTACAGAAGCCTGTGGGGTGGAGGGTACTTAAATCAGCAATTGCCCCACCCCCCCTATACGATTCAATCCCAACCAATCCGCTCCCCCGCCTTTAGAAACCGGCGCTCTTCTTGTGCCATTGCACAAACTCGTTGGAATCCCCCCGCGCGCTGCCAAACACAAACTTTTTCCAACTAATCAAACGTACGAGCAGGCGAGGGAACTGGGTCAGTTTTGCACAGAACCGAGACGCGGCATTGGCACACCCTGTTCCCTCTGTACGGAGGCTTGCATCCCACCACCGGAGGTATAAAAATCAGGATTGCTTCAGTCAGACGACACTGCCTCCACATTCATTTCTGTTCTATCCTCTAAAACCTAAAAGAAAAGACTTTTCTCTTTCACATGCAATTCACTTCAAAGCAAACATATAGTTACATTCCGACACATAGAATGTTATGCATTCAGAGTTGACTCAATCCCATAGTGGCCAAACACAGAAACCAGGGTGGCGGGGGCGTGAGGATTCTAGCGCAAGGCTGCAATGCTCTCACGAAATGCACTTTGAATCATTTAAAATATTTATATACTTTCTATAACGTGGCATGCGAAGCACCAACAAGCCAACTGGCATTCTGTGGAGCCGGGTAATTAGACATCATCGCGCATGAAATACGGGCCTCTCCAGCCGATGCTTGGAACACGACATCTTGTGAAGCGCGGCGTGTTCGTGGGGCTTCTGGAACTACCCGTGTCAGCGCTGGGCACCAAACCATATTAAAACACACACATAAACGATTGATATAAAAGCGTATGAACTGTATATTTCCATATAAAAGCATGCTAAATTTACAGTTAAATATAAATGTATTCTAAATATACAGTTAGATTTCCCAAACTAGCAGACTAGCCTCGTACCACAATACAGCACAGTGTATTATTCGCTTTTAGCAGCTACTGGGGGGGGAAATTCACACATTACACTTATGTATTGCTGGGCATTGATCTGCGGAGGCAGAAATCACCATAAAGATATTCATATGGGCAGTATCAACATGGAGAATGAAGACTGTGCACATCCAAAATGGCAGACAGATGTTGAACAGAGCAGTAGGCTAGATAGGAAAAAGAGTACACACACTGTATGCGCTCCCCAGTGCAATTCATTAATTTATTAGCAGCAAGTGATCTTTGAAGCCATTTGAAGGCTCTTTAACAGATTCTAGCCCCGTGACAAGTAGCTTTACTAATATTTGGTGCAAAAAAAATTTACCACACTGTGGAGTAAGTACATCCTCCTTATTCAAAGTAGAATTCAAACCTTTGACCTTCTGGTTAACTAGGTCAAGGCTAATAGCACACTGCCATGTCTGCTGTTTGCTGGCTTTGCATTTCATTCTGGTTGGGTGTGTCTGCTGATCAGATGTAACGTAATGCATGCAGTGATGGAGTATAGACAATTATATGAAAAAAGATAGATAATCCATTTTGACCACATTTTCTGGTGTCAGCCAAATATTTTGTACCTTGAAAAGCTCCCTGTTGTCAATTGTAGCCTTTGAAGGCACTGAAGAAATGACCTTCTTCCGGTTGCAGTTATCATTACATTATAAAATGGTTATGCTAACTAACAGTTAAAATATCTCAATGTTTCACAGTACTTTGTGTCGGTTATAGTGCATTTGATTTGCATGGTGACAACATGCTAGCTAATGATATCCAGTTACTATGATATCCAGTATCTCAGTTACTATGTTTTATATGCTATGTTTTATTATTGTGTAAACATGTCCTTCACAAATATGGCGAGCAGATGAGATTTTGAATCCCAGATTTTTCCACTCAAATAAACACATTGTGCTGGGTGGGGAGGAACATCATTAGCAGTTTCACACCTCATTAAATGGCTTAATTTATTCTGCTCTCGTATCACCACCAAATACCCTATTTTCCTATCTTTAAAATATCTTCATTTTGTTCTCGACTTGCAGATCTTGCTCATCTTCGACTGAACTGAAAAAATGTATTTGCTTTAATTCCACTTCATCGTATGAAATATTTCCTCATTCTATTACTGTATCTGCTGAGCGCATGCCCTTGTGCTGGGTAGTTTTTACACAGGTAACGTTTGTGTCTGACATCTAGAGCAGGATCATCAAATGATGGTCCTCAAAGTTAGAAACTGCTGGTTTTCCACCCTCCCTTTACCTGGGAGTCAGAGGTGAAGACAGTCTGGCCAACCAGTATCACTAATTATTCAGTTAATTACCCAGGAGAAAAGAGAACCAGGGCTGCATTTTGATTTGAGGGCCAGATTCAATGATCTACAGGATGTCCACAAGTGAGATTCACATTCATATGTGTATGGCTGTCTATGGATTTACACAGCTGTGATTCATGTTAGGATTCGTGCACAAGGGCAAAGGCTCTCGCCGGGGAATCAAACCACTTTCAAATCACCAGCCTGGCCACACTGCCCTTACAGATGACTGCATATGGTCATAAATTACCTCTGACCACAGGACTTGTACAGTATATAGAAAAGATGGGCCTCTGGTATTACCAAATATGAGCCGTGATACATGTGATCTGAACTACAAATCCTGCAAATTGGAGTCAAACAGGTGCCTTGACTTGTTTTGACAAGTATCTGTGCTCTTATCAGGGTGGGGTTCATTTCCATTTCAAATTAATTGGTTCTAAAAAAATATATTTTAATTAACTTTCAATTAATTAAATTAAAATTCACTTCCTGTATTGACTGAATTAAAATGGAGCTGACCCCAACCCTGGCTCCAATCGATTGGGCCACACCATGACAGACAGAAGACAGAGCTGACCGGTCACGCAACCTCTGTCTGCAGTATCAGACTCTGGGGGGGGGGGGGGGGGGGGGGTTTGGGCAGATAACCCCTCCTGGACACAGTCAATAACAACAATGACAGCCAGAGAGGCACAGCAATGAATATTGAGCACTGGTCACTTCACATATCATTGCCCTATATGTACCATTCCAACGGTTTCGGTCAAATTCGTAACTGATGTTTAAAAAATTCTTCCAATGAAATATACCTGTTGTCCACTGAAATTCTTGTCAGACGCACATTAAGATTGTTAGGAATAAACAGGAATGCAAGATAATCCACTGAGGGCAGAGAAAGCTGCCTACAAACAATGGAACATTTGCAGAATTCACTACCTTCTAACTACTCAGATATCATTTAATCTAAAAAAACAGCCACTATTAATTCAAATTCACAAAGTTGCCATTTCAGGTTGTTAATCCACGTCTGCATCAAGGCTCCACGGTCAGCACCTCACATATAAAATGGCACAATGTTCACAGCAGGTCCGCACCGCTTTAATGTGGCTCGGCCAGGAAATAAAATTCCAGGCACGTGCGTCCCTTTCCCTGAGTTAGTACCACCCATGCTCGCTGTTCTGACTGTTTCCACCGCTCCCAGTGAAAGACATTAAATCCACAGTCAGGAAAGCGGGCGGGTATTGGCAGAGCACTATTTCAGACCCCTGCTGTTGTCTGGGGTGTTCTCCATAAAAGCTTTGCCAGCCCCTTCTCAGAGCAGAGAGCGAGGCACGCACCTACTAATCCGCTCATTTAAACACAATAGCACAATCAATTAAAAAACAAAAGAAACACGTTTGTTTAAGCTACACTTAGGCTAAGCTGCTAAGAGTTTTGGGGTAATTCTATCCGTGGAGGTGGAGCTTGAGAAGCAGGTCGAGGTCGGCTAGGGGACAGGACAGAGACTGTATCGGCTCAGGTTTCACCTGGCAATATTCGAAAGCACAAACATAGACATTTCCCCCCGGTTCCTAATGCAGACTTGTGTAAACACACCTGGGTCGGCAATTGTTTACCCGGTTTATAGTCAGTAAACAGTCAAGACGACAGCTTGAATCCAATAAAAATATTTACGTCTGTCTGTAGGTGGGGAAGGGGGTAGGGGAGAGGGGATGCAAACATCCCTAAAAATGTGTCTGCAAACAAGTCAGACTTTCCCGCAGATCAGACAAGCAGCAGTCACTCAGCCACCAGCCCTCTTTGGTTCCCTCTTGTTGCCCACGGCAACCATCAGGGAAAAATCGCAATGTTTAAAGGGAAAAAAACATGCATGCTGAAATGTTATACTCCAGGTTAAGTGCAAATCATAGAGGTTAAGTGATGGAACTTAATGCAAATCCAATACATATTAATTAACACAGACACAGATGCACACACACACTCAGAGGTGCACACACACACACACACACACACACACACACACACACACAGCACATACTATGAGGATGCCGGTGGCCATAACATGTTGGAATTCCTCTGGGTGCAACCAAACTCCTTCCTCCCATAGTTCTGCATTTTACTGCAGTTTCCTGGTGGATGGGTCACAAGATGGTAGAACCTGAATGCACTAAAACAGGCAGACTTCCAAGGATGCACAAAGACACTTTTTCTGTGGGCACCCCCAGTGAGAAATCGGAGAGGACCTGGTGGAGGCTCGTGAACTACAAAAAGACAAGATAGAGAGCTCACCTTTAAGCCCAATTAATCATCCTGCTCCATTAGCGAGCCATGCTAGAATTAAATCAGCAACCTCATCAGCAGCTGATGCTTTTTAACCCAAATACATTTACACAGTCTACCATGGTCACTATCCCAAGGCATTTTGCATTAAATCATTTAAAAAATACATCAGATTGAAAGAATCTGTAATTAAAGTTTTGCTCCAATGCAGACACAATTGAGTGAGGAGGATGTTAGTACAGAGGGATGCTACTTATTTCAATTAGCATAGTTGGTTAATCACAGAAGCCAATTTAAAACAGGCTTGTTAGCTGCCAAAACCAATTAAAAGCAAAGGCACTGTCCTAGTGCATGGATCTGCCCCATGGTCCAGACTGCACAAATTCAACAGGACCTACAGTTCCGGAGGCCAACAGACAGTTGGCTCCAGAGGGTTAAAGGATCTCATCGTACACCAATGACCCCAAGTCCACCTCTTAAGATGTGCATTGCAGTCTTCCTCTAACTCACATTCATGTGAGCCTTAACTGTAATGCAATAAGAAGCGCACAGACACTTGTCTGTGTACTTTCAAATTGAAAGCGGAGGTTGTGGCGAAGAATGTTGATGATAATATAATTGGGCATCCCTAAACTGGGGATAAAAAAAGAGGTAACAGCATCAAACAGAAAACAAATAAAAACTCAGTGGCTGTGACTCAAGGCCATCCGTTTAAAGGGGAGTGGTCTGCCGTCCCTGTTTCTTGGCAAAGGACCGTCCCATGATGCACTTTGACAGGACACTAGATTTGCCAGACAGTTCATACGGTAAAGAAGCTATACGATAAAGGGGCCGATCATTTGAATCCATCGAGTTTCCGTAAAAGAATACAACCGCGAAATGGTGCACGACTCCCTTTGAAGCAACCCGAGTGCGCTTGTGTTATTCAGACTCGACAATGCAGAACAATCGACCCCACAGTACACGGGGAAGTGCATTTCTGAATTTGAATGTGAAAGACAAAGAGCCCAGTCATAACAGAATTACACATCAAACACAGCAGGAAGCTCCAAGTGAATGGGAGAAAAACAAAGCGAACATAGATGAACACAAACTTTCTCTGATGCACACACGCTCACAAACGCGTATGCACAGATATTCACGCACACTTTTGCGCATACACACAATAGCACAGACCCTCAAATTGTCATGCACTCAAGATTTCAGAAATAAGTCATTCAGAAACTGAGACTGAAATGTTGCATGTCTTTGCATCTGGAACTGAATGACAGTCATAAATACTGTACGTAGACATCAAAATACAGATAACATAAGATCAATTTTTTCAAAGACCATTTTAATCTAGGTCAAACTTGAATGAGCAAAACACTTGCAGAAACAGACTACACCTTAAACTTTGGGTATTATAATTTCATCTATTTCTCAGTTTCATAAATGGTGTGAGTAGCGTGTTACGTACCGCGGGGCTCTGTCCTTTTCCGCGGCTCCCGGTAGCGGTAAGGGTTCTGTCGACCCGGCTGTGTGGCGTGCATTGTGTCACTGACCACAGGCAATGGCAGCAGTGTCAGGACTGGAATAGACCGCTTGGTGGTGGTGGTTTACAGAGGACGGCAGAGTCTCACTGGTACTCTGGTTTACTGACTGCAGCTTTGCTCTGTGGGCGGGGGAGTCATGTGTGTGGGGGGGTCATTGTCTTGCTAATCTGCTTCTCTGACAGGTTCCCTATAGTCTGATAGCCTGTATGGATGTCTGGGGAATGACCCACACGCATGCCAACCGGGCTGTCCTGATAAACCAGTCTCCCTCATGTGCACACACATACACACGCACACACAGACATGTACACACACACACACACACACACACAGGCAAATACAAACACTCATACACACACACACACACACACACACACATACAGGCAAATCCACACATCCACTTTTATTTCTCAGATGGGTGTTAACTTTTCACAGAAAAAAGCTTGTCAATATGAGTCAACACAAAAGCACTCACTCATACGCACACACACACACACACTTGCACACCATCTTTGACCTGCCAACTTTTATTTCTCAGATGGGTGTTAACGCTACACAGAATGAGCTGGCTGTTAATGCAGCTCCAGATCTGCCCTGGTTTCCCTGAGTGTTGGGTGTGTGTTTCATCATCACTGCTTCCCTCTGCTTTCCATAAGCATACTGTATTTACCCTGTCTCCCTCTCCTCTGTGACAGCCTGCAGGGCCAAGGCCTGTGATGTTGCTGTAGTGCCCTCTGGCCACCTGAATGCACATCTAATGGGGCAACATGGCTCAGGCAGTAAGAGCAGTCATCTGGCAGTCGGAGGGTTGCCGGTTCGATCCCCCGCCCGGGCTGCGTTGAAGTGTCCCTGAGCAAGACACCTAACCCCCAAAATGCTCGTGATGAGCTGGTCGGTGCCTTGCATGACAGCCAATCGCTGTTGGTGTATGAGTGTGTGTATGAATGGGTGAATGAGAAGCATTGGATAAAGGCGCTATATAAATGCCAACGATTTATTTTACCATCTGTAAAGACCTTCACTGTCAGCCAGCTGACTGACTGAAGAAAATCCCAACTGCCCAATCTTCCAGATGATTCCTTAATGAGCAATGAGGGAACGACACTCTCCGCTGGAGAAAAGTGTCTACCATTCAACAGATCTGACACATTGGGTTTGATCAAGACTGCATTACACACCACCGTACTTTGTGCAAAGACATTAGTCTAAGGATCAGCAACTCATGGTCCTCCGGGGCTGAGAACTGCTGGTCAGGTGTGAAGACAGGCAAATCAGTAGCACTAATTACCGAGGAGAAAAGAGAAGCCAGGCTGGATTTGGATTCGAGGGCCAGAGTTGATGACCACTGCATTAGCTTGACACACCACTTGGACGTTCAATTTCTTTTGATATTTCATGAACACTAGACTACCTCGCAGATCACCTAAACAAGCTTGCCTATAACA
Organism: Conger conger; assembly: GCF_963514075.1. Taxonomy (NCBI): domain Eukaryota; kingdom Metazoa; phylum Chordata; class Actinopteri; order Anguilliformes; family Congridae; genus Conger; species Conger conger. Next base: position 24,623,479 of record NC_083775.1, read on the forward strand.
CCTTACACAGAAAAGTCAACCGTGACTTGTTTGGTTGAACCTTCCTGCACATGTCAATGTTACTAATGAATACCTGCGATGTCTGATCGAACACTTTCCCTGGGATTTTACGGCTACCCAACAGCACCGTAGGTGCCTTTTAGATGTGAGACTTTCTTCTCCTCATGTTCGGTGTGATGGATGTCAGAGGTTTTACTGCTCGGTGAAATATGCCTCAGAGCGGTCTGGAAGTTCTACATTAACAGCATCTCGCTTTGGTAGCAGCGAGATGTAGATCACTGCAGCTCGACTTAGGAAGCTTTCATCCTCAAACACAAATCCCACTAAGCTTGTATCACGGGAGTGTCTCCATACTGAGCTGAGACTCCTCTCTGCGAAAGCGGCAGGAACATGAAAACGAACCCGTGGTGGGCATGAAAGAAGACAGCAGAAACATGCAAAAGCAATCACGTAAAACAACAACAAAAAAGTCATGCCCCATGTGCGTGCACTTCTTTTGAATGTGGAAACAACGTTTGGGGGGTTGTCACCCTGGACGCGTTGATCTGTGAAAAGTATTTCACTGGAAGAACCTGTTATCGGTTTATTTTCTTTGTCACGTTCCAAAAAATCAGCCCAGACTTTGTTTTGGAAATAACAATGCATGAGCTCCAGCCCAGCGATTCAGTTCTCCAAAGTGTTTGTGTCCGAATGGTCTCCACAGTTTCCACACTTTGCACCCGCGTGAGGTGAATGAATGCTAACCGCACGACTGGAAATACCTTCGGCTAGTGACGACGCATGCTTCCTGTTTACAGGGAGCAACCATGACGGAAACACTCGGGCAGGTTTTAGAGCGTGAAAAAATAAGGAAAATGGGGGAATAAGTAAAACATTTCTGGTCAGATAAGATCATTCGAAATAATCACAGGCTACAAACCTTGAAGTATCGTTGTTATGTTGGTTGTATCACAAATCATTCCATGCACACAGATTATGGAGTTACAGCAGTCAGATTTGGACCAGCAGAAAATGCTGCTCCAAACTCCAGACAAATTACTGAACTGACTTGACATGGCGACATGGCTCAGGCAGTAAGAGCAGGCGTCTGGCAGTCGGAGGGTTACCGGTTCGATCCCCCGCCCGGGCTGTGTCGAAGCGTCCCTGAGCAAGACACCTAACCCCTAAATGCTCCTGACGAGCTGGCCGGCGCCTTGCATGGCAGCTGATCGCCGTTGGCGTGTGAGTGTGTGTATGAATGGGTGAATGAGAAGCATCAATTGTACAGCGCTTTGGATGAAGGTGCTATATAAATGCCAACCATTTACTACTTTTTGCGCATCATGCAACCCCGGATGACCTCGGGTCCTCATGCGTCTAAAATCCCATGAAATGCAGTTCCTTTGTGCTCCTTTGAAACGGGAGGGTGGGTCAGGGACAGGACGGGAAGCAACAGAAATAAAGTAGCCGGCAGCACGTAAGGTTTATTGTTTCTCTCTCTTTCCACCTTCAGCTCTGAAACTGGAACGAACTCGTAACTTTTTAAATCGATATTAGAAAGTGACTGTAAACAGACCAGTTTGATAATTTACTTCCCAACTGTAATATACCTGCACTGATAGAAAGCATGCCAGCTACCATTGAGGAGTCACTGTGGTCTTCACACAGCCCACTTTTTGAAAGAATATGGAGCTCATGCTCCAGGGGCCCTGACCAAATTCTGAAAATAGCTCTGCATTGGCCGTCTAATCACCCCGCCAGCGACAGCACACCTGATTGGCTTCGACAAAATCTTACAGTCCTTACCTCCTGTGACTCCCAGGTTATCACTGCAAAAGAGAAATGTCATCTCAGTTGACAAACCCGGACAACAAAGGTTAATAACAAATAAAATCCTCACCTTGCCCAGTCCAAACATCATAAACCGAAGAAGAATTCATCACAGATAAGCCAATATAGGGGAAGCACAGGGGCCACACAGGGGCCAGGAAGTGAGAGATTAATAAGGGCTCTGACTGCGAGACTGATACAGGCCTGTGGCTTGACGTGACTCACTCAGGAAATGAGTTTAGTGTCTCGGGCCAGCTGTCTGATGGGTCGGGGGCAGGGGGCCGGGGCTTAATGTGTGCGAGACAAACAGTGCAACGGTGTTTACTTTGGCCCCACGAGGCCCCGACCGATCCACACATCTGCAGAGGAGTGGGAGCCGGCGCAGTCACTGCTGAGACACAGCTGGCCTCTGTGGCGAGGGTTTTACACACGGGACGGGGAGAGGAGATATACGAGGGGGGATGGCGCCAACCCCACCATGGCTGTCTTTCTCTGCAGATGGGCCAATTCAAATTTTTTGGACCAATCTTTGAGCGCACGGACAGTCTGACCTGCCCATCCATGGGGGTTCCAGGTTCGTGTATACAGTCCCCATGTTCTGAGGTTTTGGCTCTAGGGGGAGCAGAAAAGGTTAAAATACATGCCTGCAAACCTCCACTGGCCAGAGTCCCCTCTGTCATATGTGCTTGTTCAGTCTGTAACCTATCAGCTGGTAACTTGTGAAGTCTGGAAATGAAGTCACTACAGTGATTTCCCCAGCCCACCCAAGCCAATACGTCATTGTATACTGTTGGTGTCAGAGCCTGTGTGGAAGTTCTCACCGGGCCAACCCAAGGCCCAGGGTCATGGCCTTTGCACACTACCGTGCCTACACATATCGAGCATGTGCCTTACACAGAAAGACCAATTGCATAGGACTATTGACTAACAGTTTGATTGATGGATGATGCTCAAAAGAGAAACATCTAAACAAGACCACTGACTGACTGATGGTGCACAAAAGGACAAGTGTTAAACAGGAAAGCTGATTGGTTCATCAGTTGATTGATTGATTGGTTGACTCCCTGATTGGCTGCTGGAGCGAGTTCTTGAGGGGATATTGCCAGTTCTCTGATGTGCGACTTGGCCAGACGGCACATCCCAGTCTTCCGCCTGCTGCGTCTCAAAGTTTGGCGCCAGCGCTCTCCCGTTTCACTGCTGAACAGACGCCAGCGTGCCGATTCGGCGAGCCAAAATGTGTATCTCCGTTGCTCTGTGAATCGCAGCGATACCATATGCCTGGCAAACTCTCACAAAGGCTCTCGTAATGCAGCCTCCTACGGTCCTGCTATTGAGTCATGCGGAGGAGCTTCAGAGACCCAGCTTACGAGGGAGACAGGACAGCAGGGCTCAATATGGGGCCTGGCTATCACATTACTGCTGTTCCATTGAGCTGAACCAACCTAAAATGGTTTGCTATTCCAAGCCGTCTGCTTATTGGTTAAGGGCTGCCAGTGACATGGCAGCTCCGCCCAAGATTGGCTGTTCCACCACTGCTGCTCGCAGCCCGCAGGTTCTGGCTGGCAGTTGCTCAAAGGCATCATTTGAAAGGACAGTTTGTGGAAACTGGTTAAGCAGGGCAGGTAAGGTGTCACTTAACACTCGGGATGTGTACATTATGAATACATGCACATGCAGCTCAACATCTGGAGGCAAGAATCCACAGACCAATAAGCATGAGACAAGCCACTTCCAGCTACTGTGTTTACCAGACACCATTTTAGCTTCCTGGCTGTATCTTTAATTGACAGAAAATGAATCCTAAAGCATCAGGCCTGAAGGGGGACATACACTCTAATGGCACAGTGCACAGGGAGTACCTGACACGTAAAACCCATCACTAGTGTAAGTGGGTGACACCCCAGCACCCAAAAATCCTCTGGTACAGAAACAGGGACCCACAATGAGCGAGGAACCCACCAGCGGAAATGAGCCGTCGCAGATGGGCTGTGGTTTGGGTGAACCCTCCCTCGTGTACAGACAATGAGTCTCAGACTGGATTAGCTCACTTATGGTGCAGGCAATAGGGGAATGGGGGTAGGGGGAATTTCAACTCCACTGGAAGACTAGAAGATTCACGACAAACACCCGAGGCAGTGCAGGTGAGATGAGCTTTTCCAGATTTTTTACGTTTCGGCACTACTACTTGGTAGGAATACTGAAAGGAATACTACCTCCAAGCCACCTATATGCCCACACGGAGAGAGGTTTTTACGAGAACAAAATACTTTTGAACTGTGTTCTGCCGGGTCTCAGGAGGATACAGGGAAACAGCCATGTTAAATGGCATTATGCAGTCGTGGTGACACCCCAGTTTGATGTATCAGCATTAAACAAAATCAGAGCGGAAATTAATATTAATATCCCTTCACACAGGAGGCTGCTCGTCCTCTGGGAGAATGACACGTATTTACAGCTCAGATGGAGAGTGGGCACAGATTGTGACATCATAATCCCTCGCCCGTGGCCCAATCCCCCTCTCTGCTTTTCCCAGCCCCCACGAGGAGCCTACGGCAGCCTGTAATCCCCCGGCGTGCACCCCCCCTCATGATTAAGCACAATCTGATCAGGGGAGATGCACACAGCTGTAGAGCCCTACAGCACTAACCTACTTTCCCCGCTATACCACACTCCTCTCTGCAGAATCCGTCTGACAGTTCCACACAGCCAGACATTGTGTGGCGCAACTGTACTGTTGGCCTTTAAGGTACCATGGACCTCACTGAACTGTTGGCCTCGACTGCACTGTGGACCTCGCTGTACTGTTGCCCTTTACTGCACCATGGGCCTCACTGTACTGTTGCCCTTTACTGCACCATGGGCCTCACTGTACTGTTGGCCTCGACTGCACTGTGGGCCTCGCCATATCATGGGCCTCACTGTGCAGCTGTGGTCAGGGAGATGGGATCATAGCCAGAATCTTACAAGGCCTTAATATCGTAATGACTTTTATAAATAACACATTTATATTCTGCCACATCAGAAAGTGGCTAAGATACATGACTGGGACCCAGAGGATTGGTGCTTCAAGCCCCAGTGAAGCCACAATAAGTCAGTCCAGCTGCTGGGCCCTCAAGCAATGCCCTTAACCGTGCACTGCTCCAGGACGGATTGTCTCTCACTTAAAACCCCACCCTCGCACTTCCGCACCACTAATCCTGTGATAAAAAGACCTTGAACTTTAGGGTTAGAAACAGGACGGAGGTTGGTGTTACTCTGGGGCTATTTTGTGACCCAGAGCTGGAGAAACTGTCATTTACAGAGGAAACAATGACCGTTCCAAACTATCCCCCCTGCCTCCCTCAACTCCCAAAACCCTGGCACCATCCATGTGGAACACGTGCAGGAGCTGTAATACGTACAGTAAGATAGGATTCCTTAGGTAAGCAAGTCCGCCCAGGACATTAATAATTAAACACGCATGTGACATTTCGTGCCACAGCACAGTATAGTGCAGTGCAGCGGATCCACAGGACTATAAATAAATGAATTCCATCGGGAGAGGAGCGTGACAGCAGCAAGGGTGCAGTGAGTCTCTATCAGAACCTATTTAACTCGGGAATCGATTATGAACGCTATACAGCACTCATGCTTATGAGTGCTCATGGTTGAGAAAGAGCATTCTGTGCAACAATGCTTGGGTAATGCGGTTTATTAAACATGCCACAGTTAACTGGCCTACATTTTTGAAAGTGGTATTCCATGGCACCTTTTGAGTGTCAAATTGGCACTGAGCGCCACTAGACTGGACAGGTTGCACTGTCTTCAGAAAAAAGAGAGTGCCATCCTAATTAGGGCTTGGCTTCATTATGGGTTAGCATGTTAACCAATGAAAAACCAGGGATATTGTTGTTGTGTTGCCAGGCGGAACATCCTTGGAACAGGGATACAGCTTTTTCCTGCTTCTGCCCCAAAGAGTCTGAGCAATGAGCGTTCTCTCTGACGTAAACCACACCCCCGCTCTTCTCTTCCCTTTCCAAAAATCTGCAATAAAATAAAAAACCTTGAACTTTAGAGTGAGAAACAGGACGGACGAGGGCGGGGTTATTTTCGTCATGTGACCCAGAGCTGGAGAGAGTCGATGGTTCCAAACTAATCCCCCCTGCCTCCCACAACCTCCCAAAACCCTGATGCCTTCAATGTGGGCCCATATGTACACTCAACAACAGCCGATTTTTTGCTTTATCTAAACTGAGAGTTGCTCCAATAGACCCACTTCACGTCATGAAAAATATAATTTGGCGACTTGAACCCTGGTCTCCTGCATGAGAGACAATAACACTAACCACACCAAATTTGCTTGATTGATTATAAAACATGTAGGCACGAGATTAGAGCGTGAGATTACCCTTTGGACATGAACGTCTGCCCCCACGGTTGTTGAGGGCAAAAATATAGCTAACCTCTTTTGAAGCACTTTTTCTGCATTCCCGTACCAGTGTGCTGCCGGCCGCCGCGACCTTCCTCCCTTAGCTCCTCCACCGTTCTGTGCCTTTACAGGGCTCTCAAATTAATGGCCCATTTCACACAGGTTCAAAAACCGGAGCCAAAATGGCCGTCTTTGGATCATTTCCCACTCTTACCAGTGTGAGGTACCGAGTGTAGCGCACGCTAGCCCCACGTCTTCAGCTGCTGCTGCAGCCAGCCCTGAAAAGTGCAGATTAAAGGTGTAATCTTCCCATGAGAGCTTTCACATCAGCTCCTCAGCATCACCACCCAGGGTTCAGAGGGCTTTCGCTCCATTCGGTGAGAAGCGACCCGATCACGCCAGCCCGTCGGCCACAGTCGGCTCGCCATAACAACTCTCCAGAGTGCTCCCCGCCACCCATAATCAGATTATTCCTCTCTGAAACAAAGACACCCTTTCTTTCTTAAATCTTGAGCTCCATCTATAATTGAGGCTAATTTTGTAAAAGGAAACGGAAAAGCAAACATCGGACTCAGAATCTGAGACGGTCGGAGTCACGAGGGACAGGGCCCAAATACGACCATTTGGGCCGTAGACGGTATTTGTGAACCGAGTCAACTGTTAAGTGCTAGCGCAGACAGTTTATATCCCAACCAGATGGTGAGCTCCATGTTTTATTATTGGTGTAGCTCAAAGCATTTGAAGTCGTTTTTCAGATTATTCATGAATGGGGCATGGCTGAAGATCAAGCATTTATAGGTTGCACAGCCACATAGAAAGTACCGGAATCTCCTGCTACTAGCCAGGACATGGAGTCAACCGATCCATATACGTAAATCAGTGAATATGTTCAGCATCTACATGTGGCCAAATGAACATGCCATCTTCCACAGCTATTTTTTCCTTCAACAAGTCCTTGACAAAAGACATAAAACAGGAGTGTGCTGTACGAGACCGAGTGATGGAAAAGCTTCTGGGCCTCACTGCATTTCTGTTGTGCTTTTCTTGATTAACAGAAATGATACAATTTTGCACAGAATAAGGTCACTACGCACACGTACAGTATTAACCTGATATGTGTGTCTGTGCTCAGGGCAAGTGTAGGAAGTTGATGTTCCCTGGTTAACGGAGAGTTTTGTGGCAGGTGTGGTGATGCAATACATGCAGACAGACTGTCCCACCTGACACACCTCTCTCACCTGTAGACTCCCCGCTCAGGACAAGAGCACATCCAAATATAACGTGTGTGAGACAGAGACAGAGAGAGCACTGAGTCCCAGATGTTTCCTAGTCACCAGCAATGCATTTTTAAAGTCAAAGGGCACTTTCACATCTAGATGATTCAAACATATTATTTTCTGAACTTACCACCATGCAAACTACCCAAGTGAATACCTATTCATACGACTAGAATATAAATCATTCCAAGCACAACCTGGCCATCATGACTTCTTGTTATAGTCAGACAACAAAAGCAACAAAAGTACTTGTATCCAACTGAGCAGGTGATTCAAGACGGTCACCGAGCAAACAATCCAATAAACAGACAGCAGCTAAATTATTTATAAACCAATCAGAAAAGAGAGGCTACAGGCAAGGCTAGACTTTCTAGCTGGACAGCCGATGCTTTAGCCGAGAGTATGTCTGAAGAAAATGTCTGCCCGTGGCACGTATCGGTAGAGTGAGTGAACACCGGCAGACGTTATGCAAAATTTGAGTTTGGCAGGTTGCCATTTTGTGTGTGGCCAGGAACCCAGAGGTAGGAAAAAACGGGTGAAACTCGCACCAGGGCAGAGAGGGCACTCTGAGAGGTTATGTACACACATGTGGAAAATGTATTTGGTGACCATACTTGAATTATGGCTTGTGGCGCATTTCACAGACACTGACACACAAAACACACACATGAGCGATAAAAGGCAAACTAAGTCAGGCAAATTGAGAATTTATGCAAACTTCTACGCAACCGTACTTGCTAAAAACTGGTTCTTCACAGCTCTCTCAAATTCAAATTCCAAATGCTTTACCTTGGCGTAATACAATATAGCAGAATTTAGAAACAATCATAACAACAGTGGTCTGTCTCTCTGGTCTTCCTTCCAGTGATCAGCATGCAATCAGCATCTCTCTCTGTGGGGCTGCCAGTCAGATTGAGGCCCACAGCCTTGCTCGCCATAGTCATGATCACAGACAAGCATCCCTGCTCTAAAATCCAGTTACAACCATCTTGAAATGACCAACTACAATCTGTTTCAAAACATAGCTTGAGCTGGTCAAGCCATGTTGAGCGTGGAGCTGGTCTGAACTGGTCAACCAGCTACCAGCTGTTTCAAAACCTTTGTGCTGCTAGCAGCGTACCGCTACCATGGGCATCCCTTCCACCCCCATCCTTCTGAATGGCGTCACCTTCAACGTCCAAAGGGGTCTCACAGACAGACGGACAGACAGACGGAGAGCCCTGCTGAGGTTTGTAATACCTCTGGAGGGGCGGGGGGGATCAGCCAATAATGGATGAAAGCTTCTGTGGTGTGTAGTCTTTGGATCGACATGGACAGCATTTTGAAGGAGGAATTAAGTAAGAAACACGAAACACGTCAATAAAGAATAAATGTAAAAGTGTGAAAACAAAAATAGAAATAACTACAATGCATAAATACTGTGCTTTTATGGCACTAACAAAATCCCCAACTTTTATGGCCCCAAAACAAAACAGTTAAGACCATATCTGAATTTTATCACTGAAATTTTGTCAGACAGTAAACAGCACACACACGCGCACACACACACACACACACACACACCGCCCACACACTGCGTGTATGTGATGAAAGTGGAGCAGTCTGTAGTTGTAATCATACAGAGAGCTGTTGGCCCTGGGTCCCACACCATGGCGGGTAAAAGCTCTTCCTTCCTTCCTCAGACTGACCTCTGACCTCAGTCCATCTCTACAAACACCCCTGGCGGAGTCTGTCTCTTCTCCATTTTTTTGCCTTTCTATGCAGTTCATCACCCTACCTCTCTCTCTCTCTTTCATGCTTCTCTCTTTTAACTCAAATTCAGTCATGACATTCGGAGCTTAAATGTGCCTTAGCAGTGACACTCAGGTACCAAATACTGTACCAGATACAAAAGCATCTCCAAGACCTAATTCTGGGGTTCACAGCAAAATAAAAACAAAGGATATTGAACATTATCCAATTATACCTTTAAATGGCCGAGAACCTTCGATCAAACGGGCTCTATTTAACACTGATTCATTGAGATAGCCAGAACAGGAGGAGGTTTGTGTGGAACATGCATTGAGTGAGAAAGCACACAGTGCTTTAACATGGGCCGAGGCAGCGGGAACATGCGGGCATACAGCTGTCCTCTCCACTCGTACAAACCTGACCCGACCGAGCGTCACGTGCACGGCACACCGATTCTCTCACTCCAGCTCCCACACGCGTGTGCCACAGTGCGACTGAGGGCCAGCATATTCTCACACGCTCTCACACACGCGTGTGCCACAGTGCGACTGAGGGCCAGCATATTCTCACACGCTCTCACACACGCGTGTGCCACAGTGCAACTGAGGGCCAGCATATTCTCACACGCTCTCACACACGTGTGTGCCACAGTGCGACTGAGGGCCAGCATATTCTCACACGCTCTCACACACGCGTGTGCCACAGTGCGACTGAGGGCCAGCATATTCTCACACGCTCTCACACATGCGTGTGCCACAGTGCGACTGAGGGCCAGCATATTCTCACACGTTCTCACGCACGCGTGCCACAGTGTAGCTGAAGGCCAGTGTATTCTCACACTCCAGCTCCCACACGCATGTGCCACAGTGTGACTGTGCTACTCCTGTAGCTGCTTCTGCCACTTCAGATTTAACATGCACTTCTCTCTGTGCCATGAACCCTCCTGAGCAGTATGCTGGCGGGAGATGACAGAGAGAGAAAAGGCCGCTATCTAAGCACAGAACCTTCCTTTGTGATCCGGGATACTGGTTAGGGACCTGCACTTCCTGTTCTACTGCTTACCAGAGGGTTGCAGGTTTGGTTCCCTGCGGGGTGGGGGTGGGGGTGATTGGACAGAACCTATACTGTTCTCTTTACAGAACTTCCTGTGTGAATGGGTGACATGTTAAACTGAACAGGCCCTGTTTATGGACGTTTTGCTTGGCAAACCTGACAAAAAGAGCCTCACTCTCCAATCCTATTTCTTTGAAGGCATGATAAAGTCTCTCAGAAAAAAAAAACTTCGAATAGAATAGCACTGAGCCGAAAAAGGATAATATGTTTGGATCTGTCTTTAATATGAAACAAACCTGTAACCCCACCACCCTCCCCTCTCTCTCTCTAGAGTTGGGAATGGACTCTGGCCAAACCAAGCCACAATTGTACTGACTGCAGGTCATGGTCTTAGCTGAACTTTGCCACATTTATGCAAGTCTTGGCTTCTCCCATGAAAGAATTCTGATCCTGAAATGACCCAGTTTCCTCATTAGAAGAATCAATTCTAAATGGAGCATGCACCCTTTTTCATTGGCCGAAACCCTCTCTGCAGCCAAACAGCCATGGTGCTCTGAAGTACCACTTCTCCTCGAAGGAGGAGCAAAGTTCTGCACAGTTCAAAGCCAGTAGACATGTGGTTCTTCAGGACCATGGTTAGCTATTGCTGCTGTAACAGACAGTCCAGATCGCTTGCCCATATCATTTGTAGTGCATATAATGATAGCTGAGTAGTTTGTTGCCAGGTAGCATGTCGCCTTTGGCTGCTGGTAGGAGATCCAGTCACAGACCTAAGTGGTGACATTCTTACGACAGACTAACAGTGTCATTGAAGCAGACAGCCCACTACTAGCAGTGGCCTTGCAGCCAACAGCATTTTATCATTTAAGAAATACATAAAATGCCAAAATTTTATTTTAGCTTTTTACGCAGCTCGTTTAGGTGTGATGCCTTATAATGCCTTCATATGGGCTTCCTCTCTATTTCCAGCAGTCATTTACCAGATGCACCACGGGGAGATACTATAATTAGCAAATGCACATTTACATTTCCTATTGACTAACTGATAAGCACTTCTGGAATTAGTTATGGTTGGAACACAAAACACAAGCTCTATTCCATGTCTGAATATTATAATACTGGTTAGTGTGGAACGCCCAGTGGCAGTAAATGTTTGCCATTGCTGACAAAATTTTAGGTGTAAAAAACTTGTGTAAAATTTTGCGGAGACAATAAGAATTTACAAGTAGGCAAAATTGAACAAGGTTTCAAGAGAGTGGCCATTTATGATACACAGAGGGACTTCAAAGTGAATATAGTCCTAACTAATGTACATACTGGATGTAGTATAGGACAGCACTGGCTCAGCAACATTAACACATCTGTGCTTTACAATTATTATCTTAACTTTGCTGTCACAGACATGAAATATAGGTCACACAAATACAACATAAATTATCATATCTTCACTCTGACCACTGATTCAACTGACCAAACGCGAGTGAGAGGGATCGTTTTAACCCCATGAGTAATGGTCTGGCAATGAGGACACCTTCTGAACCTAACTGACTGCCATGTCAAGGGTCTTTGAGGGATGGCGATTGAGGCACAAATTGATTAAAAAGGACAAGTCCCTCCTGCTGGCCCAACGCAGAAATCACTTTAATCACAAATGCTACGTGCTAATGTAATAGGCTTATACTCAGAAACTAACCCAGAACAGTTAATGTATCAAATTCAACCTTCTATTTTTATTTACAGGGCACTTAGGCTATACTACAACTACTGCGGCTGCTGCTTCTGCAGATATAATAATAATAATAATAATAATAATAACAATAATAATAATAATAATAATAATAATAATAATAATAATAATAATAAGCAAAACCTAAGAATAGGTATACAATTTTAAGTAGCATAATAATCACCATGACGGAAAAAAGATAGCAGAAGGCTAACAATCACAAAGATTAATATGACCAATACATTCGTTGTTTTTGGCGTAGACTGTTCCAGTCCGTGGATATAGCCTAGTTAGTGGTAATTGAAACAAATGAAACGCAAGACACTACCAATAAAATAAAAACAAGAATTAAACATACCTTGATTGTCCTCGTCCATGTTAGCTGTTAAATAGAAAGGAACGTTGTGCAAAAACGGCTGACGAGCAGTTAAACGCCCTCAACGGAAGGATTATTTATTGCCAAATAGGTTATATTTTGTAGGCAGCATGTACAGGCTGTTTGATGTGAAAGGCTTTTGTGTGTGGAGTTTTCTATGCATTGATGTTCGAAAGAGAGAAAAATCTTATATCCCTCATTAAGGTATCTCAATTTAGAATGGCTGTTTAACCGTTACTTAAAAGAAATTTTCCAGGTGAATTAACGTATTTTATCCGGGAAATGTGTGATCTCTCCTACTGTACCGCTACTCCCGTCTGAGTAGCCTACGCTGCTCCGTTCAGACTGCTTCCAGAATACGTCCCCGCTCAGCTCCGCCCCTCAGACGAAAACTGACAAACACTGTCCCGGTGTCACGTGACTTGTATGGAGCGTGGATTACTCTAATTTTTTGTCAGACAACGTGAATTTATTTTTTTGTACTTATTTTTTTAAATGTTAAAGGTTCAACTTTAAGATGCGCTATTATTATTCGTCTTGGAAAATGCAAGTTTATTTTTGTGGGAATCCTATAAAATGTTTCTGCAGCCATTGTTTGGGTTTCCCTTGGCAGCGCACCAGGGTTATTGCACAGGCTATTTGTCGGGCAGAGGCTCAAAGATAAAATGGGCACTCTTCTGTGTTATTCAAATCTTATCACACATGCTTTATAAATGCTTTATGTAGCAGTTGTATATTTGTTTTGTGAAAGATTTGGCATACATTACAGTTTGCTACATCATGTTATAATTCAATACAATCAGACATTGATGCCAAAAATAACCTTTTGTGGTGATTCTGTTGCTTGAATTTACATTTGTGAAGGCAGTTCAGCCTTGCATCCATTATACAGTAAAGGTATAGGATGAATGCAAAGTGAATGCAAAATTCTACCACTGAAAAACAAGCAAAAAATTAAGAAATGAAGATCAGTGAAAGGACTGAGATATGCTGGTATGTGCATTTCAAAGGGGAAAAAAGAAGTATGTTATAATATATAAATATAAAATAAAATATTTACAAATGCATTATCCTCTGACATGGGAACTAAGCAAATGATTTATTAGACGTTTAAAGAGCTGGGTGGGTACAGTGCTGTTGTGTTTTACACAATGGCGGTTCCACTGAATGAAAGAATCTTTGTTAAATCTTAACCGCAGTGTAAACTTTGCCTCGGTGTGGACCAGTTGAATTCTCACTTTCTGACTATGCAATCACATTTTTGTCAAAAGTAAATACATAAATATGCATTCAAGGTATAAATATTCATGTTAATAGATGTCAATAAATGCAGCAATATATAAGACAATACATATACATTTTAATAAGAAACAAAAGTGTGAAATGTAGTGTTGTCATGAAATAAGGGGAAAATTAACGACTTGAAAATTCCTAAGTAATTTTGAATAAAAAGAAACCTGTTATCATGAAATATAACTGAAATTAAATATAGCAATGTTGTTGTGAAAATGAGTATGATGACATTAGACAATCCAGAAAAAATGCATCTGCTGCATAGTCACCTTTGAATAATATATTATAAATGAAATAATACATGGCGGTGACAGGGTGGTAGATGATATCTCCATTACAATGCCTGCAGGCCACACTAGGGCAACCGCAGCAAGAGAATAAATTATCATCTGGTGAAGATGTACAACTAGTAAGCAAACCATGCGAGTTAAGGGATGAGATCAGAGAAGTGTCCTGTTAAATCAAATTCAAGCTTACCGTTTGTTGTGGCCTCCACCCGAATCTTTGCCCAGGGGAACCCCGGTCAGGAACAGCTGTTGTAGCTTCTCTTCACAAGACGAACGGCAAGGTAAGCGACAGTACCTGTAGCATTTAAGAGACACTTTTAGAGACACTTTTTTTAAGAGACACATCTGTGCCTTAGATTCATTAGTCAGTGGGTTGTACTGCAGTACTGTGGCCAGATTGGTATATTAAACACTGCATATCACTGTGTTACCCTGCTGTTTAACATGCATATTACCCTGCTGTTTAACACAGTGATAAGAAAGTAAATATTTCCACATATGGCCTTTCCTATGTCAGCATAGGAAATACTTTTTTTTTCTTTAATGGAGAGCAGACAGTCTGACCTGCTTACTGTATGTATTTGTTATTTTATCTGGACAGGGGAGCAGCGCAGAGGGTTATAGAGAGTGGGCCAGGCTACAGAAAGTGCCATGGTGAGGAACTGAACCCCCTCCAGCGGGGATTTGTTTGTGGGTCTATGCCAGACAGTCTCCTGAGAGTCTATTGTTCAAGGCCATCTTAGGCTCCCCTTGATATTGTTCCCCACTATTGTTGATGTGCAAATAAAATAGGTTATAGCTGCAAATATTACATACCAAGACACATTCTACATTCTACACATTTTATTATGATCCAGAAACACCTGCTCTGAATGCACAAAGTTTAGTCTGTGTTAATTTGATCTGACCACATTTTCAAATGAAAAAGCACATGCACCTCTGTCGGAAAAGAGTGTGTGAAAATGGCAGCAAATACACTCTCCATTTCTGGGGCAAATACGAGATTGTTTGAATAAGCAAATTGTATGCCATTCACCAAACCAGTTTGCTCAACAAAAATTTTGCTCTTCCATCTGTCATCTTTTACATTACATTACATTATAGTCATTTAGCAGACGCTCTTATCCAGACCAACATATCAATGATGTGCAAATCATAACCAGGGACAAGTGCTTTTAAATAAAAAATCTCTTCATTTTTTAGGGCATCAAAAATCACCCCCCGTATTTTTTGGTAGGGTCCAGGTGTATTATTACTTCCTCATTTACAGGGAAAGTATACACTACTGGAGTGGGGGGCAGGGTTCTGGGGCTGCAGCTGTATCAATGCTAATCAACACTAATCTTTATCTATTCTGTCTGCAGTGACATCGAGGCTTGCTGAACTTACAGGAAGCACACGGGCGCAGAAGGGAGAGAGAATCTGATGGACTGTTGGACTGAAAGCTTGGTGTCCGGTGTTGTGTCAACTGCTATTTTTTCTCTTTCCTCTGTGAATAAAACCTGCATGTGCGTGTGTGCGTTTGTGTGTGTAACCACGAGGCAGTGACGTCCATCGACTCCAAACAACCTGCTACAGGATATACACTTCTACAAACCTTGTGTCACAGCATCCTGGTGAGCACTAAGACAAACAATGCAGGTCACACAAACCCGGAACCTCGAACCAAACTGCATGTTAATGAGTGTATATGTATTTTCCCATATAAAGGAAATATGTGCCATTGGTACTTATCTGATCAGCAGAGGGCTATGGAAGTGGGTCAGGACTGAGGGAGCCTGTAGGAATGAGGTCATAGTATAGTGAGGCAGGCTTCGGTTCGGGTGGGAAGAAGGTCGACGTCTCGGCAGAACCGACCAGGGTAGGAAGCCCCTTCCACCACCGAGAGGCTCCAGAACGGACAGGAGACGCAAATCTGGAAGTGCACCTATGAGAGAAACCACAGAGGGGCAGTCATACCGCCTGCCTGGAACTTCACACACTCACACGTGCGCACACACACACGCTATTTATGTTCGGAGAACGGCCCTAAACGTAATTTAATAGATGGCGGAGGGCCAGCGTGGAGGCGGAGACGGGGATGCGGGAATGGGGGATGCGGGGTGCACACTGTGCCTGTGTTTCAACAACACACGGATTCAATTAAAGCATTCCAGCCCTCCGCAGAGAAAGAGCCCGTTCCCTTCCTTTACACATTACTGCTAAGGTCAGGAATGAACAGATGTTTCTGTGTATTCGTCTGTTTGTTTATCAGCTCCTCCCTCCCACCGTTCGGCTAAAAATAACCCAGGGAGCACGCCAATGGGACAACACCATTACAGATAAACAGAGACGTCGTGTTTTTTTTAAAACAAACTTTATTAAAATGGCACAATATTCAACTCTTTCATTTGGGAGAAAGAGGTGTGGACCGAGTCCGTGTTTATCGTGAAACTTGTTGCTTCTTGACCAATCGAGGTACTGAATTTGAAGGACATGAGTAAATGTGGAGCAAGGCACTATTGATCTTTTGAGCAAATGTTGCAAGCAGCACTTCACCTACACACATGCACACCGTTGGAGTGAAAAGCGAACCCCAGAACCAAAATGGCCCCTCTTCCCACTGACACGTGCGTGTGTGTTTGTGTGTATGCCACAGCAGTACACCTTGTATCCAGGTCTAGCCGGCTAGCACTGGCAGACAGGTTAGGACCCTCTCCACTGCTTAATCCCGTTTCAGGTGGTTCAGAAGGTGATGCTCAGCAGCTCGACCAGCGCCCAGGGGCAGGGGGCGAGGGCGGAGCACAGGGGCAGGAGCGGGTTAACTAAATCTGGTTCACAGGAGGGGGCAGAGGGGATGAGACCGAGCCGGCAGGCCAGTCGCAGGCTGGGGGCGGTGGTGACAGGGGCCTCCCACTGGGGGTTTTGGGGGGGGGGGGGGGGAGACGGGGGAGTATTTCCTGTGTTGGGAGCAGATGTCCAATCCAGGCCAGGAAATGTTCTGTTTTCTTAGTTTTCCTCTTTGAAATTTCAAGGGCAGAGACATGGAGAATCCCATAGAGCAGGAGGGGGGCCTGCTCGGCTCCATCTGACTTCCAACTGTTTCCAGAACGAGCATGTCACTTCCCGGTTGCACCTTCACAAAAACAACTACAAATCAACGCTGTACGACGAACTGTCATATAGCTTTATTAAAAGACTTTTGCTTTTGACACTGAGGAAGATGGTCATAGATATCAAAATGTCAGTTAGTCTTTTGCCCTGAGCTCTGTGTGCTCCAGCTTTCCTTATTTCAGGCTAGTCCCAGCAAAGCTGTCCAGGTAATGTGTGCTTTACTATGGTTTGATTGCCCTGGTTATTGAGTGCCTATTTGGTCCTTTTTTAAATAGCAGGCCCAAAGGGTGTTGGGAATCGTTTTATTTTATGCTGCTATATAGCTTCCCAGGGCTCTCTACAGGAAGTGAATAAAGGGTCAGAGATTCTAAAAAACCAAACTGAAAGGAACACAACACACCTCTAATGTAGTCTTCAACTGAAATTCAAAGGGGTGCAGAACAGCGAAAAGCTCCAAGCTTCCCACCTGAAATTTGGCTGTGAGGGACTGCTGAGATATCGTTTGTGCTTCAAACATGTGGCGTCACTGAACTTCAGCCAAGCACATAAAATAAAGGGAAGCAGGAAGGACTTGAAGTATAATTCAAAAATGCCTCTTCACTAATAATAACAAACAAATTCCTCTTCAATAATAAACAAAACTGACATCTTCCCCGTCTCCCTTTGGTATTTAAATGAACACTAAATTAAACAATCAAACAAAACAACTACAACTTGCAGGGCAAGGCAATCATTAGGGCTAGCCAATGGGCTTCACAATGATAGGCCCTAAAGCCCTGGCACAGACAAAACAGTGACACAAAATTGCCTCAAAATTTACATCAACTAGAGCAAGCAAAGAATTCTCAATGTGGCCCTGAAGCATCAGAATTTGTAGCTTTAATGAGTGTGTGTTTTGTTGTTGTTGTTGTTGTTGTTGTTGTTGTTGTTTTTCTGCCATGAGGTCACACTGCAAAAAAGAAAGTAAAATCAGAAAATCAACCAGGTGTGCAGGTAACTGCCTCTTAAGCTCAAAGACAGGGCATCGTCACACCCTGATTGGCCAAGAGGGGAATGCACCAGGCTGCTATCAATGACCAATTAAGAGCCAGTTCCCACACCCTGAGCTGCAGGTAAATCAAATCACCCTCCAATCAACTCAGGCGAAACTGAGGAACAAAATCGAGAAATAAACTAAAACTAAAATAACTCACTAAGGGAAATACTAGCCAGCACCAGAAAATGGGTGCCTGCTACAAACAAATGGATTCAAATTCTGAAACCAAAGAATAAAAATCCAAAGCCAAGAGGAATAAAACCAATAATATTACCTTCAAATGGTAAAATGTTCCATTCTAACATTTATAAAAAATAAGAAATAAAAACCTTGTCCCCAAGCATAAAAAATGGTCATGACAAAAGTAGTTGGGATTTGAGCATCCTATGTTGGAGCAGAGACTGTTATATAGTGTGCTTACCTGCTGGTGCACTAACATGGTGAGACAGTAATGCCCTCAGAAACACACTCCCCCTGTGTGCGCCATGTGTGTGTGCTGTGTGTGCCGTGTGTGTGTGCCGTGCCGTGTGTGTGTGTGCTCTGTGTGTGCCGTGTGTGTGTGTGTGCTGTGTACTGTGTGTGTGCCGTATGTGTGTGTGTGCTGTGTGTGTGCCGTGTGTGCCGTGTGTGTGTGTGTGCTGTGTGTGTGCCGTATGTGTGTGTGTGCTGTGTGTGTGCCGTGTGCTGTGTGTGTGCTGTATGTGTGCCGTATGTGTGTGTGTGCTGTGTGCTGTGTCGTGTGTGTGTGCTCTGTGTGTGCTGTGTGTGTGTGTGCTGTGTGCTGTGTGTGTGCCGTATGTGTGTGTGTGCTGTGAGCTGTGTGTGTGCTGTGTGTGCCGTGTGTGTGTGTGTGCTGTGTGCTGTGTGTGTGCTGTGTGTGTGTGCTGTGTGTGTGCCGTGTGTGTGTGCTGTGTGTGTGTGTGTGTGCCGTGAGCAAGTGAAGCTGCACACAGTTCATTCTGGGGGGTGCGGGGAGGTCAAACGGATCAACTCAAATATAAGTGAGTTAGAACCCTCCCACACCTGGTTTAAACTGCGGCTCTGCAGGTGAAATTCTGAGAATGCAGCATGAAAGGGGGAATGTGACACAGTCAATGGGCCTCATGAAAAAACATTATCGTATTCTTATCTTACATTTCTCTTATTTTTTTAAGAGCTCATACGAGTGTGCCACGTCAGAATCAACAAACACAACCTAACTTCAGACTTAATTCAACTAAATTAAGATATCTGTTGTAATACAGCATATGCGTGACTGTAGGTGGGTTATATAGGATAGATGGCCAATAGGATTAACAAGTACAAGGGCCAATGGACACCTGATTGGGTAGACTGCAGTTCATTCGTTTAGAATGGACCGTTGATAAACATACTTTTTTCTCCTAAACAGTCCACTAAAATACATTTGTGAAAACATTTTAAAGTTTGATCCAAGTTCTGTGTGCCAGGTGAGCTGTGCTGACCTGCTCTGCAACCTGCGCTGACCTGCCCTGCAAGGCTCTTGTTTACATGACTCATACAACAGGTTGGGACCACTCGTAGACCACAGTAGCTCATGGTTACACACACACAATTCTAAATAAGAGAAGAAATTTTAATACACCAGGTCCTCTTAAATGACTTGTTTTAAGCAATTTAAGAACAAATGTGTTCATACACGAGTGGTTCTTGCATGAGGTGGGCGGGAGTGAACTGCTGGGTAATTCCTTTTCCAGATTTAGTCCTGATTTGTTGTGAATGGGTTTGTGTGCATGCCCGGGCATATGTGAGAGTTCATCAGTGTGTGCTTTGCTTTCATTATGTTTGTGCTTCTGTGTGTGTGCATATGTGCGTGCGTGTGTGTGTGTGTGTGTGTGTATGTGCGTGTATGTGATGCTGCAGTTCATTATGTCAGATAATTGCACGTGGACGCACTTGCCTACATGTTGAAGAGGCAACAGGGACCACAGTTAAATGAAATAATAAAAAATAAAAGTGTGATCTGTCCCATCACCTCATTAGCCCACCAATGCGCACTGTTAAAAATACATTTAACTGAAGCCTGAGCAGGGTGGGGTCTGAGCAGGGCTGGGGGCTGGGTGGGGGGAGGGGCAGTCTAGACTCTCTCAGCCCCCTCCCTCCTGAAAAGGGATAAGGAGTGAATGTCAAACACATCCCACTGCAGTCAGCCTGGACAGGGTGGTGTTTGCAGGGAGGGAGGGGGACAGGGTGGTGTGTCGGGGGAGGGAGAGAGGGGGGGACAGGGTGAGGGGCCAGGGAGAGAGGAAATGTTCTACATCCTCTTTGCTCCGTGTTATTTTAAACTGTCCCCCATTCATTCAGGTTTCACCACCAGACCTTAAGGGCCAGTTAACACCATTTTTTAAATTAGCTGCACTCTAGATCAGGGATGCATATCTCTGCTCCCGTGGGAGGGCAATGTGTTCAACATATCTCAAACCAATCTTCCTGCCTTAATTTTACAACTGTTTACACCAATGATGGTTCACTTCTGAACTGTTTCCACCAATGTTGGGTCACTTCTACATAACACCACCAAGGATACTTTGGGTAGCTCTTCAGTTGTCGCTCATGATTAAATGATCTATCAAGTTAATTAAATAAATGTGAAAAGAACCTGGCACTAAAATAATGAAATGGGTCAGTCCAGGGTGCACACCCCTGCCCTAGAGGAACATGAACGAAAGCAATGCCTAATAAGCACACAGGAGACAGCAGTGTGTAACGGTCGTACTCGCGTGTGAATCGGGCTGTGTGCGTGACTGTGGGAACTCTGGCCTGCTCTCTTGCAAACACTGAACAGAACACTGGCCTCTCTGTCACTATCAACCCCCCGGGTTCTCATGTGTGCTCTTAAACAAAGCCACAGCGCAGGTGGCCCAGTGAGAAAACTAGGTAAAGATCAGGTAAAGTTTTTTTTGCTTTCGAAATGCTGCGTGCTTCCTGTGTGTATTACAGTAAAATGCTGTGCATGTTCAAAACTAATATTCCTTGTCCTGGTATTTTTTTGGTTGCATTTGTTGGTCGGGCCATTTTTTTTTTCAGCATCCTCCATCAGTTGCAGGGAACAGACAGACTGTTGTGTTTGATATAGTGTGTACCTATGACTGTGACTCAATAATAGTGCCCACACAAACTCTATTCATTACGTCAACACTGTAGTCTTGCAGATACATGAGCACAAATTGACCAAAGCTGCATTTGCCTACATTTGAATGTGAATATATGTAAACACTTCCTGTTATTAAAGTGTGATTACCCGCAAATGTGTATATCAATGTGGACATACACCCAGTGATCACTTAGGTATTAGGTAGACCTGTACATCAGCTTGTTAATGTGAATATTTAATCAGCCAATCATGTGGCAGCAACTAAATGCATAAAAGCATGCAGACGTGGTCAGAATGGGGAAGAAATGTGATCCAAGTGACTTTGACTGCGGAATGATTGTTGGTGTCAGACAGGGTGCTAACTCAGAAACTGCCGATCTCCTGGGAGTTTCACAAACAACAGTCTCAAGAGTTTACAGAGAATGATGCGAAAAACAAAAAACACCCAGTGAGCAGCAGTTCTACGGGCCATACTGGTTGAAATTGACAGGAAGGTGACAATAACGCAAATAACCACACATTACAACAGTGGTGTGCAGAAGAGCATCTCTGAACACACAATGCATCAAACCTCTACGTGGATAGGCTACAGCAACACTAAGTCTAATAAATACCTCATACAGTTACTGAGTGCAAGTGTGTTTTGGATTTACAGTTGTAACATGTAAACAGCTGCTGCCCTTCTGTGCACTGTATTGTTATGGGTTAATTTATGGGTGATGATGTGGGTGATTTAAGGCTATGTGAGAATGTTAGAAGAGACAACAAAAGAAATTGCTGAATTGGAAAACTTCCAATTGTTTAGATTAATTGGCAGACATCGGGCACCCAAGCCTGTAAGAATCTGAACCACAAGCTGAAGTGAAAACTAATGAGTTGTGCGCCCCCAATTGGTAAGCTTGCAGTATTGCATTTCAAAACATTATTATTGTTCCATCTGGGAAAATGCTCACTTGAAGCGCTGTCACAAGCTGTTTCTAAATTATAAAGACACACAGTAGTCCAAAGGAGATATTTCCATCCTATTTAGAGTAGGCTCAGCACCAGAAGAATATCCATAGGAGTGAAGGGATTCCACAATGTGAACAATAGGCGACTTACGGTTATAAATTTGACCGCTCACATGTTGGCTATTTTCCCTGGCAAAGATGGAAACTAGCTAGCGTCATTCAACATTCTAAACACACTTCTTTTGGGGATGTGACAGAGAAGGTGTTTGGCTGTTTTCAGTTATCATATTTGGGGGAGAAGCGCAAACACAAAACAGAAAACCTGGGAATTATGCAAAACAGCAGTTCAAAACAACACAAGTTAAAAGCGCTAACAGCACCAGTCTCTGAATTATCGTCCTTGATTTTGTCTTGGATATACAATATGAGGCTTTCACGAAACTTTCAACAAGTCTGACTAAAAGAGAAAGTGATAACTGAAAACAATCACATTGATTAGCAGGCATTATTCGCATAACACACTGCAAAATACAAACCCACTTGGACACTGGCTTACAAATAAATGCGAGAAACTAGTGTAACAATAAGAATGTTTTTGGTATGTTTGATTTTGTGCATTATATAACATACCTTCCGCAATGATCACGAATTTCGTTCAGTTAATAAACCAGTTACTTATGTAGGGTGCATGCAGGACTAATTTGAATCCTAAGAGCTGTCACTTGTCGTTCTAAATGTTGAATTGTCGCAATTCCCAATAAATAGTCTCTGGATTGAGCGATTTATGAGTAAGCAACATCGGTGGGCAACACTGCGACCCACGTCCTCGTTCCTGAACCCTATGACGTCTAATGTCAGCGACAAGCATGGTGGAAACGCACGCTGGCAGTGTTGACTGGTGTAGATGAACTATCGAGAGTTGATCTAAAGTTTACGTCTGAGTTGGGAAAATAATAACAACTTTTGGAGAGGGACTAGTTGCTTTATGCAGGATAATGGCTAGCAATACGCTACAATTCAAAACCAAGTAAGTGTCCAACTGAAAGCATGTAATCTGGCTGGGAGCTCATCCTCACGTGTGTGTTTCTGTATTCTGTTTCTTTGGCTGCATCATTACATCCTCATTTTAACTGTGAATGTTTTACCTTGTAGCTATGCGGTATCCAGTAAAATCGAACCGTTTTACAAGGGAGGAAAAGTACAGGTGAGACGTTTACCTCCAATCGTCAGTTACGTGTTTTCTTTGCTATCATAAACGACAATCTACTCGGTTTCTGTATCGGTATATAGCCAACTGTTCAGGTGTCTGTATTTTTGACCGCTCTCTTGCTAATATGTGTCTATTAGCTTTGATAGTCAGCTCTAGCTGTCGGGACTCCAGCGGGTGGGGTGGGGTGTAAAAGTAAGTTATTAGTTCTAACGTGCCTGTTTACTATACGTTTACATACGTTTTCTTTTCTTCCAGATTAACAAAGATGAGGAATACATCTTCTGCACATGTGGCACACGGGTGAACATCTTGGAGATTGCAACGGGTCAGCTCACTCGCAGTATTGAGCAGGTGTGTGTGTTCCAAGTGTTTCTATTTAATTTAGTTGCATATAGGATATAATATCGTTCAGAACACCATAAAAAACGTGTATCTTTGGGTTCATAGGATGACCAAGAGGACATCACGTCATTCGCCCTCAGTCCCGACGACGAGGTAAAATGCCAGAGACATCCATCCATCCATCCATCCATCCATCCATCCATTATCCTAACCCGCTTATCCTGAACAGGGTGGCAGGGGGGCTGGAGCCTATCCCAGCATACATTGGGTGAAAAGCAGGAATACACCCTGGCCAGGTCGCCAGTCCATCGCAGGGCACACACACCATTAACTCACACACTCATACCCACGGGCAATTTAGACTCTCCAATCAGCCTGACCTGCATGGCCGACCGGGATTCGAACCCAGGACCTCCTTGCTGTGAGGCGGCAGTGCGCACAACAGCACTGGTTCACTCGTAGATCAAATTACAGTAATAAATTTCATATATTGGAACCCAAGAACTTGTGTCTTCAACTGGCCAGAAGTTGGCATGAAAACCAGAAAGGGATACGGCCCTTTTTGCAGTTGCACCCCTCCGGTGCCGTGACCTTTGGCAGATGCTCGGTGTGTCATGGTGTCGTAGGTTGTCTGTGCTGAGGTTTGCTCTATGCCCTCAGTTCCTGGTGACGGCCAGCCGTGCCCTGGTGCTCAAACAGTGGGACTGGAAGACAGGCCTCTGCACCCGAAGCTGGAGGGCCATCCACAACACCCCGGTGGCCAGCATGACCTTTGACAGCACTTCCACCCTGCTGGCCACAGGTGTGTTATAGAGAGAGCACCTCATTGCCTCTCCACTGTGTGTGTATGTGTGTTTCAGAGAGACAGACAGACAGAGAGAGAGAGCGTGCGTGCGTGCGTGCGTGCGTGCGTGCGTGCTAGTTTCAGTAAGACAGAGAGAGTGCGTGTGCGTGTGCGTGTGCGTGTGCGTGTGCGTGTGTGTGCGCGCGCGCGCGTGCTAGTTTCAGTAAAACAGAGTGTGTGTGTGTGGTGAATGGCTGCTAGTTGCGCGGGTGTGTTGTGTTATGTATGCAATGGTGTGTTACGTATGCCTGTATGTTATCTTTGTAGGTGTATGTTCATGTATGTTTGTATGTATGTGATGTATGTATGTCTTTGTTTGCAGGAGGGTGTGATGGTACCATTAAGCTGTGGGATGTGTTGAAACAGTACTGCACACACAACCTGAAAGGATCTGCTGGCGTAGTGCAGTAAGTGTGATTCATCCCATTTGGTCTTTTTTCTTTTCTTTTCGCTTTTATTTTGTGAGGCCAAACTCAAGGGAGCTCTTTGATCCGAAACACACCTGGACATTCATAGAATGATTGTTTGGTTAATTTACTCACAAATTGCTTGATTTATTGGCTCATTGATTGGTTGAGCCAATAAACCTTGGTTGATGGGTTGTTTTGGATTGGTTGTTTTATTCTCATTGTTATTATCCATTATTTGGTACTTGTGATTTTCTATATGCTTTGATGTGATTTAAAAAAAATAATGTTATTGCTTTATTTTATTCTGTATAAAGTGCTTTATAACTTCAAAAGTGCTATTCAAATAAATATTATTATTATTGATTTGTGAGTTGATTGGTTATTTGGTTGCCATGGATTTGTTAGCTGATTGGTTAGTTGGCTGTAAGGTTGTCGATTGGTTTGTTGATTGGTTGTTGCCGTGCCCAGCCTCGTGCAGTTCCACCCAGACAGCGGTGTGCTGCAGCTCTTCTCCTCCTCTCTGGACTGTGGGATCCGTGTGTGGGACCTGCGCTCCAGCCAGTGTGTGTGTGTGCTGCAGAGCCACTACAGCGCTGTCACCGCCCTGGCCTTCACACCCGACGGGAACACCATGGTCAGGTAAGCCCGCCCTCCTCTGGCTTCACACCCAATGGGATCACCATGGTCAGGTAAGCCCGCCCTCCCCTGGCTTCACACCCAATGGGAACACCATGGTCAGGTGAGTACCATCCTCCTCTGGCTTCACACCCAATGGGAACACCATGGTCAGGTAAGCCCCACCCTCTCCTGGCATTCACACCCAATGGGAACACCATGGTCAGGATCAGATAAGCCCTCCCTCCCCTGGCCTTCACATCGGATGCAACCGTACAGCCAAACTCAGGGATGTAGAGAAAGATAGGGAATTAATATGTTTTCATGTTTTTCGCTGCGCTCTGCTGCCCTGCCCAGTGTCCTCCCTCGTTCGCGCTGATTTATTTTGGGTGTTTTATGTCACAGCTCTGGCCGGGACAAGATCTGCACTGTGTGGGACCTGAAGAGCCGGGAAGTGGTGCGGACTGTGCCTGTGTACGAGGTGAGAATTCCCCTCTATTTCTCTCTTTTGAAAGCAGTTTGAAAGCAGTTCGCAGACGCACGTGCTTTGTTGTATCGCGGTTTACTGGCCGGGGTCAGAGTTCAGTTTTCCTGTTCATTTCATCACTGTACTGTGCCTTGGTAGCAGGTTGTGTGTAGATATAGGCTAGGGATTTCAGGCAGTGCTGTCCTGTCCGATAAGTGCGCCATGATAGAGTAATTACGATGTGCCTTAGTCCTCCGTCCAGGAGGAAAGTTTGACCTCATCAAGATGGGTAGTTTCCTCATTCACCACTTTTCTGTCTAATCATTTTATCCTTAGCTAGTTTGGTTCATCTTTTTAATTGAGCACCCAGAAATGTTAAAGAGAACAAAATGTGCACAAAATTTCCATGAAGTTGGTTGTCACTGATCCTGAATTGCATGCCAAAATAAGTGCACAATAAGTTTGTGCACCTCCCAGAAGCCTGGAGTGACATAAAACTAAAGGGGTTGTATTCTGTTTAGTGACCATGGTGTTAGCACGTCGGCAGATCATGTTCAAAAAGTTTGTATGTGGTTTTGAGTAGGCTGCCTACTTAATGAGTTCTGTGCTGGTACTGTTTTGCTGCCTTGTGTATGTTCCTGAGCCTCTCGGTGGTATATACTCACAGTCTAATGTCTGTGGGCTCTCTGCAGGCTGTGGAGGCTGTAGTACTGCTTCCTGAGGGTGGACATTTCTCTCAGATTGGTGTCAAAACCAAAGGACTTCACTTCATCACTGCAGGGAGCAAGGGTAAGGAAGCGCTTACCGGGGACAGTTTCTGTCTGTCTATTGGGCACAGTTGTGAAGGACGTTTTTAGATGAGTGCAGTAACATCATCCCGCCACTAGATGTCATGACATTACATCAACGTAATTGAGCAGAGGCTCTTATCTTATACAGGTCCAGATTGTAGTGCGTGAGCTGTGTTTTGGGCGTTTGGCAGCGTGACGCAGCGATGCTCCTCTCTCGTAGGTGTGCTGAGGCTGTGGGAGGCCAGCTCCGCTCGCTGCCTGTTCACGCAGCCCCCCCCAGCGAGCGCCCCGGCCCCTAGCGCTGACGAGGACGGCGCTGAGGAGGAGTGGAGCCAGCGCGGCCTGACGCACTGCCTCCACCTGCCCGACTCCGCCCGCCTGGCCACTGTCACCGCCGAGCACAACATTCTGCTGTACCAACTGCCTTCACTCGCCCTGCAGCAGCAGGTGAGAGAGGGCCTGGGGTTCAGGGATTCAGGGATTCAGGGGTTTGGGGTTCAGGTGGGGTTGGATTCCCGAGCTACCAAAAGTACGAAATTCATTTCGTAAATGGCGGAAAAGTGACCATTTTTAACCTTGACCTCTGCTATCTTTCTGATGTTTGATGCCCGTAATGTTACCTTGGAGAAATTACTGTTGCTTTACTTTTGAGAGGAAAAAAAAAAAAACATGATCCGACTACAAGGGTATTCTAAAGATTTTACTGTGCTCAAGTACAGGAGTGAAGCACTGTAGTTTATAGAGCTGTCAGTAAAAGTAAGGTAACGGCTTGGAACAAAAACCGTGACTGGAGCTGTGCACCCTTGATTTAACCCCTTGCTAGTACTGTAGAACAAAAAGTACAAAATATGATCCCACTAAATTGGTATGTGTATACATTGGACTGTATAGAACAATTTTAGGACATTTTAGGAACAGTTTTGAGATGTTTAGATTTTTTATTTCAATTCTTATTTAACTGATGGAAAGATCCAAGAGATGATGGTTAAAATGGGTTAATTTTCCTCCGGAATGACCCAAATGCCAGATGCAGAACTTTGTGCGTATTGATACTCTTGGAGTACTGCTTCATGTTTGCATAAGTCGTTTTCAATTTAGTTTTTAAAAAGTCACCTTTAGATTGCCTTGAATTGCGAGCTGCAGTCAAGGTGAGCACGCACGTCATTTTCACTCCAGCAGAGTTATCCACATATCAAACTGTGGAAGAGATATTGTGAAATGTTGAGACCCGGAGGGTCAGATTTATATTAAAGTAAAACATTATTTAAAAAAGTACACTACCTCAAGAGCATCTTCCTTGCTCACAGGTAGTGTTGGGTTCAACGGAAGGCCATTCACGTTCAGACTAGGGCAAGGTCAGTTTGAATTGTGCAGACTGTGCACATGTTGTTTCTGTAACTGAAATACCCCCATCATGTGCTCATTTTGGACAGTTTGTGGGGTACAATGACGAGGTGCTGGATGTGAAATTCCTGGGCAAGGGCGACAGCCATATCGTCGTGGCGACAAACAGCCCCCAACTGAAGGTGTTTGAATTGGCCTCGCGCAGCTGCCAAATCCTGTACGGACACACAGGTCAGTTACACCACCAGGGGGCAGTACCTACCGCCTGTACAACTTTGGACAGGCACCTACAATTACAGCTTCCGTAAACTGTCGGTACTGATTTAATCGGAGTGCGTCGTTATTACAGAGGTTAATTGAGGTCTTTGCCATGCATTTAGATGCAATTGAAAATCTAATATGTCAGATATTTGGACATTAATATTTTTATTTAGGATGCAAGGTAGCCAAAGCTAGCAGAATCTGTTACAGTCTACGCTGTAACTTTAACTTTCTCCTGTTTAAGATACGGTGCTGGCCCTGGACATCTTCAAGAAAGGGTCGATGTTTGCCAGCTGTTCAAAGGTGAGAGACATCACGCCGTCCCCTCCTGACGTAATGGTGCATGGGTTAACCCTTTCAGTGCCAAGAGTGTCATATGGCACAATCGACCTTGCACCTTTTCAACCAATCAAAATGACTGCTTTTCGTTTTGAGCCCCTATTAAAACCCTACTAAATTCTCTCAACTGTCTCAATTTTCTATGAGCTGCATCATATTGAGTTTTGGACTGAAAGGGTTAAGGCATTTAAGAAAGGGGTCGTTTTGCGAAGACTGAACAGAACACGAGGCATTGCATATTCCTCACGACTCACAGCTGAAGTTGAACTTGAACTTGATTGATG